>NC_133620.1:267619764-267847264 GCF_048593235.1 Sminthopsis crassicaudata
TAAATTAGAGTCAATTCTATGTATATTTTGGAAATGAGGCCTTTATCGGAACCTTTAACTGGAAAAATGTTTTCCCAATTTGTTATTTCCCTTCTAATCTTGTTTCCATTAGTTTTATTTGTACAAAAGCTTTTTTAATATGATGTAATCAAAATTTTCTATTTTGTGATCAATAATGATCTCTAGTTTTCCTTTGGTCACAAATTCCTTTCTTCTCCACAAGTCTGTGAGGTAAACTATCCTATGTTTATCTAACTTATTTATGATCTCATTCTTTATGCCTAAATCATGGAACCATTTTGATCTTATTTTAGTATGTGGTGTTAAATGAGGGCCCATGCCTAGTTTCTGCCAGTTTTCCCAGCAGTTTTTGTCAAATAATGAATTCTTATCCCAAAAGTTGGGATCTTTGGGTTTGTCAAACACTAGATTGCTATTTTTATTCACTAGCTTGCCCTGTGACCCTAACCTATTTCACTGATCTATTAATCTATTTCTTGGCCAATACCAAATGGTTTTGGTGACTGCTGCTTTATAATATAGTTCTAGATCAGGTACAGCTAGGCCACCTTCCTTTGATTTTTTTTTTTTTTTTTTTTTTTTGCATTACTTCCCTTGAAATTCTCGAACTTTTGTTCTTCCATATGAAATTTGTTGTTATTTTTTCTAGGTCAAAGTTGCTAAAGTTCTGAATTATTTCTATTAGCTTTTTTAGCAGAGTCTTTGGGGTTCTCTCAGTATACCATCATATCATCTGCAAAGAGTGATAGTTTGATTTCCTCATTACATACTCTAATTCCTTGAATCTCTTTCTCGGCTCTTATTGCCGAGGCTAGTGTTTCTAGAACAATATTGAATAGTAATGGGAAAGGTTCCAGTTTATTGCCATTATATATGAAGTTTACTGACAGTTTAAAATATATGTTCCTTATTATTTTAAGGAATAGTCCATTTATTCCTATACTCTCAAGTGTTTTTAGTAGGCATGCTTTTTCTGCATCTGTTGAGATGATCATATGTTTTTTGTTAATTTGGTTATTAATATAGTCCAGTATGCTAATAGTTGAACCAGCTCTGCTTTCCTGGTAAAATCCCACTTGGTCATAATGTATTATCCTAGGGATCATTTTCTGTAGTCTTTTTGCTAATATTTTATTTAGGATTTTAGCATCAATATTCACTAGGGAGATTGGACTATAATTTTCTTTCTCTGTTTTCGGCCTACTTGGTTTAGGTATCAATACCATGTCTGTGTCATAAAAGGAATTTGGTAGGACTCCTTCAATCCCTTTTTTTCAAATAGTTTATATAGCATTGGAGTTAGTTGTTCTTTAAATGTTTGGTAGAATTCACATGTAAATCCATCTGGTCTTGGGTATTTTTTCTTAGGGAGTTGGTTAATAGCTTGTTCTATTTCTTTTTCTGAGATGGGACTATTTAAACTATTTACTTCTTCCTCTGTTAATCTGGGCAAGCTATATTTTTGAAGGTATTCTTCCATTTCATTTAAGTTATCGAATTTATTGGCATAAAGTTGAGCAAAGTAGCTCCTGACTATTGTTCTAATTTCCTCTTCATTAGTGGTGAATTCTCCCTTTTCATTTTTAAGACTAACACTTTGCTTTCCTCTTTCCTTTTTAAAATCAGATTTACTAAAGTTTTGTCTATTTTGTGGGTTTTTTCATAGAACCAACTCTTAGTTTTATTAATTAATTCGATAGTTTTTTTTTTTGTTTTTTTTTTTTACTTTCAGTTTTGTTAATCTCACCTTTTATTTTTAGAATTTCAAGTTCTGTGTTTGTCTGGGGGTTTTTAATTTGTTCCTTTTCTAGCAATTTGAGTTGTAAACCCAATTCCTTGGCCCTCTCTTTCTCTATTTTATGCAAGTAGGCCTCTAGAGATATAAAACTTCCCCTTATTACTGCTTTGGCCGTATCCCAAACATTTTGGTAGGATGTCTCATTATTGTCATTTTCTTGAGTGAAATTTTTAATTATGTCTATGATTTGCTGTTTCACCCAATGATTCTTTAGTATGATATTATTTAGTTTCCAATTATTTTTTGGTCTATTTTCCCCTGGAGTTTTAATGAATGTAATTTTCATTGCATTGTGGTCTGAAAAGGATGCATTTACTATTTCTGCCTTACTGCATTTAATTTTGTGGTTTTTATGTCCCAGTATATAATCAATTTTTATATAAGTTCCTTTCCGTCTTCATTTAGCTTTTGCCAAAGATCTATCATATCAAACTTTTCTAGTATTCTATTTACCTCTTTTACTTCTTTCTTATTTATTGTGTGGTTTGATTTATCTAATTCTGAGAGTACAAGGTTGAGATCTCCCACTATTATAGTTTTGCTATCTATTTCTTTTTGCAGCTCTCTTAATTTCTCTTTTAAGAATTTAGATGCTGCACCACTTTGTGCCTACATGTTTAGTATTGATGCTGCTTCATTATCTATGCTACGCTTCAGCAAGATATAATGCTCCTCCTTATCTCTTTTAATTAGATCAATTTTTGTTTTTGCTTGATCTGAGATGAGAATGGCTACCCCTGCTTTTTTGGCTTCACCTGAAGCATAGTAGATTCTGCTCCACCTGTTTCAGGTGTGTTTCCTGTAAACAACATATAGTAGGATTCTGGCTTTTAATCCAGTCTGCTAACTGTTTCCTCTTTATGGGAGAGTTTACCCCATTCACATTTATGGTTATAATGACTAATTCTATATTGCTTGCCATCCTGTTAGCCCCTGCTTATGCTTTTCTTCTTTCCTTCCCTCTTACCCCCCTCCCCAGTATTAAACTTGTGAGCACCATTTCACAGCCATCCCTTTTTTGTATCCCTCCCCCACCTTAAAGTTCTTCTTCCTATTTTACCCCTTTTCCTCACAATTTCTGTATTCCCTTACTTTTAGCTTACTCCTTCTCTCCCACTTTTCAATAAAGTGAAAGAAGTTTCACCATAAATCGAATATGTCTATTGATACACACTATGTTCATCCCCCTCTTTTTTTCTCTCAGATATAATAGGTTACCTTTGCTTCTTCATGAGATGTTGTACTACCACTTTACCCTTTTTTATGATATAATTTCCTTTTCACCTCTAGTTCCTAGGACAAATTATACATGTTTTCTTTACATATCTTTATGGCAGAAATATAGTTGTCAAGATTTCTTTTTTACCTTTTTAGAAATCTCTTGAGTTCTGTACTTGAAGATCAAATATTTTGTATAGATCTGTTTTTTTCATCAAGAATAGATGGAATTCATTTATTTTGTTAAATGTCCATCTTCTTCCCTGGAAAATGATGCTCATTTTTGCTGGGTAAGTTATTCTTGGCTACATACCAAGTTCCTTAGCCTTTTCGGAATATCATATTCCAGGCCCTTCGTTCCTTTAATGTGGATGCTGCTAGATCCTGGGTTATCCTTATTGTGGCTTCTCCATATCTGAATTGCTTTTTTGCAGCTTCCAATATTTTTTCCTTCATCTGATGGTTCTTGGACGTGGCCACTATATTTCTTGGTGTTTTGATTTTAGGTTCCCTTTCAGTAAGTGATTGATGAATTTTTTCAATGTCTATTTTACCCTCTGTTTCCAAAATGTCTGGGCAGTTCTCTTTGATAATTTCCTAGAAAATAGTCTCCAGGCTCTTTTTTTCCTCACATTTTTCAGAGAATCTGATTATTCTCAAATTGTCTCTCCTAAATCTGTTTTACAGGTCTATTGTCTTTCCAATAAGGTACTTGATATTCTTTTCAATTGTTTCGTTTTTCTGGTTTTGCTTGACTACTTCTTGGTTTCTCCTTGAGTCATTCATTTATATTTGTTTGAGTCTAATTTTCAATGATGTATTTTCTTCATTCACTTTTTTAATATCTGTTTGTAATTGTCCTTTGAGTTTTTATCTTCTATGGAAGTTTTTTTTTTTCCATTTCTTCTATTTTATTTTTTAGAGAGCTGTTTTCTTTTTCCAACTCACTAATTTTATTTCTCAATGATTTGTTTTCTTTATCCACTCTGTCTTTAAATGCATGGGATAACTTCTCCAGACTCTCTTGCCAAGCTTCCCTTTCCTTTTCCCATTTCTTTTCTAGCTCTCTTGTGAGAGCCTTTGTGATTTCCTCTATGAGAGTTGTGTGTAATGAGGAGAAGATCATATCCCCCTTAGGGGATCCTCTGGAGACAGTCTGCTTTTAGTCTCCTCAGGGTTTGAAGTCTGCTCTCTATCCATACAGAAACTGTCAATGGTTAGAGCCCTTTTAATTTTTTTTGTTCATTTTGTCAGAGCGGGAATTGAAGAAAACAAATTGATAAGAGAAACATTTGGTCTGTTTCTAGGGACGATGGGGCTGGATGGTGTTACCAGGCTTTCTTTACAGGCTGCGGGAAACAGCAGTGAGGCACTAACAGGACAGTGATGGCTGTGTGCTGTGTCTGTGCTCTGAGGCTCTGAGGCTCTGAGGCTCTGAGGCACTAAGAACAGGCTGAGTCACTCCAGGTGGGGGTGGGGGTAGCCAGGTCCAGAGAGATGCTATCTTTCCTGGGTTTTATTCTTTACCTCCTGTGTTTATACCTTCTCTGCTTCTCCTGGCTTGCTGCCAAGATGGAATATCCACACTGATGTAAAGATCCTTTCACAGAAATGCAAAAGATTACTCCCCTCCCCCCTCAGGTCTGAGCAATGTGAGCTGCCTGCCTTGCTCCCACTCCTGTCCTCAGCCTGTGCCCAGTCTGTTCGTCCCCTCCCCTGAGCAAACACAGACCTTTTCTGGCAAATTTCAAGGATGTCTTCTGTTGGTAATTATTTGTGGGTATTTTTTCTGGTCAAGCATTAATTCAGAGGCTTGTCATGAAGTAAATTCTGAGAGAAAACGAGTAGCTCAAGCAGCTATGTGCGTCCTTGCCACCATCTTGGCCGGAAGTCCATTTGTACTCTTTTTTGATGAATTTGAATCCCACTACTTTTCCTACCATGACAAACTTGGTATTTTCTAAAATACCAACAAGACTTTCTTTCTTGAAGGAGGAATTTTAGAGATGAAACCAAGAGGACAGACTTAAGCCAAGAAGCTGCTTGAGCACTCCCAGTTTCCTTCAAAAACCACATAAAATCAAGCTGCTGAACATAATCTGATAGAATGAAATAAAAAGGACTTCAAGCTGCTTGTGCTAGCTGCCTCCCTCCCATTTCCAAATGAAACAGACCTTTTCTGGTGATCTTTGAAATTATCTTCTGCTGATAATTTGTTGCACTCCCAATATTTGTGTATTCTGCCAGTCCAGAGATAATTCAGAGGCTAGATTTCATAATTAATGTGAGGGTTGTAAAGAAGGTCAGAGAGAAATGAGTGTCGTCTCCACCATCTTCTGTGTCATCTCTGCCATCTTATAGATTATTTTTTGAGAAATCACTTTCTTCTTGAATATTTTGTTATTTTAAAAAACTCATATTTTCTTCAAATGCTCCTTATTGACTCTTAGGTCAAAATATTCCTTTGTTTAGCTGCTAAAGTCCTTCAGAGTCAGACTCCAAACTACCTTTCTACCTTTCTACCTTCTTATCATCTATTCTCTACATTAATTGATCTTTCTTCATATGATATTCCATCCCAGTCCTTTTGAATTGTTTTTTTCCCCTTTCCTAGAAAACACTCATTCTTCATCTCCAATATTCAGAGTCTCTTGTTTCCTTAAAAACTTCCATATGAAAAATTTTCTGATCCTCCTAATATCTAATTATTTTTCTGCAAAATTATTGTTATTTATATTATGTATTTTTAAATTTTACTTGTGTTTATATCTTCTACAATAGAAAAGAGTCTCCATAAGAGTAGAGATAGTTTGTTATTTTCAGTATTTGGCAAAATGTCTACAAAACAAGACTAGATTAGTAAACACTTTTTAATTCATTGATTGGTTGAGGCCATTAATAACTGAGAGAAAAACTTTTTGGCTGCATGATTTTCAAAGAGTAATAGAAAATTTAACATGGAGAGGACATTAAAAATAATTTGGATCATCCTCCTTCATTTCACCAAAGAGGAATTTGAATCCCATAAAAGATCGAATATCCTGCTGAAGCTCACAAAGCTAAATAAAATCAGAAGTAAAATTAGAACCAAGCTTCCAGTACTTTTCCCACCATGACAAACTTTGTATTTTCTATAGAAGTAGTTCATCAAGACTTTCTTGAAGGAGGAGATTTAGGGATGAAACTAAGAGGACAGACTGAAGCAGAGAAGCTACTTGAGCACTCCCAGTTTCCTTCAAAAACCACATAAAATCAAGCCTCTGAACAGAGTCTGATGGAATGAAAGCCTTATCCAGGTCAAGATAGATTGAAAGGACTTCAAGAAATGTCAGTTTCACTGAGATGAAAGGATGTCCAGTCCAGCTCAGAGGTAGATCAGTGGAATAGGTAAGATACACATGGCACAACACTGAATGATTATAATAATCTAGTATTTGATAAATCCCTGAACTCCACCTTCTGGGATAAACATTCACTATTTCACAAAAATTGCTGGAAAAATTGGAAAATAGTAGGTCAGAAACTCAGTATAGACCTACATCTCACATCCCATTAAAAAATAAGGCTAAAATGGGTATATGATTTGGATGTAAAACTTAATGCCATAAGCAGATTAGGAGAACAAAGGATAATTTACTCACTAAATCTTTGAAAATGGGAGAAATTTATGATCAAATAAGAATTATACAACATTATAAAATGCTAAATAGACAACTTTGATTACATTAAAAAAGTTTTAGCACAAACAAAACCAACAGAAATATGCTTAAAATTAAAGTAGAAAGCTGGAGGGAAAATTTAGTCACTTTCTGATAAACGTTAGACCTTCATTGTTTCTCACTTGTACTGTGGCAATAGAACCAAAAGGATACACATAATTCATACGTGAAGAAACTGACACTCAAAGTTTCCCAAGAATACAAGGGGAGTAACTGGCTAAATTAGAATTTGAATTCAAGGTCTTATACTTAAAATTAAGAATATTTTTTTCTTGCATTGTATTATTCTCTGTTCAGTTTTCTGGGGGTCTCTGAGGGCCACCTTCTTTTCAGTTCAGTAATCACCACAAGAGTAGCCTGGAGTTAAAATACAAATTCTTTATTATCTCTTTCAAAGTCTTGTCTCCTTTCCTGGGGCCCAGTTACCTTTCTTAAAGGCCTTCTGGAGTCTTGGTTTCAGTGGAAAAACTAAGGAGGAGAACATGCTACCAAGGTGGTGTGAAATGGGATGAATTAATCTGAGTCCAAGGACGTGTGCTTCAGCCTCCAGTCCTCTTACCTTCTCTGCCTCTGTTTCTGAGCCTTTCAATCCTGGAGACTGACTGAAGATTGAATTGAATCCGCCAGTTCTCTACCTTCTGAATCTGAGTAGATCTAGCTGAAGCTCCCAGCATATATGCTCTACACTGAGTATAAATCAATCATTATATCTCTAGGAAACCATTATTTGTTGTAAGATTCAATCAATCATACAGAATGTAGAGTACTATTAATCACCATGCTAAACTAGATAACCATTGTCTCCTCAATTCCACTTAGTACCTTGTAAGCATCCTTGTTGCAGATTTAGAGTTCTGGCCCATAACATTGCACCATACTGCTTCTTGTTTCCTGTAGTGACTCCCTTCTACAAGAGTTCATAGGAAGGAGGCAAGTCAATCAATTTTTTGTGCTTTATTCAATTTCAGTTAACTCTCTCATAATCCTCTAAGCAAGATGGTAGAACATGTCAAAGAACAATGTAACAGCAGTATTTCTTAGTCAAATTTAATAGTCAGAATAATATATCAAATCATCTGTGAATTTGCACAGTGTGGAAATTTTTTCCACTGTTATAGAAAATAACTGCTTTATAACATTTCCTTAGCTTATTATTTCATACTCTCGAGAGATGAAGGGCCTTGCCCATCTCCTCATAGCTGGTAAGGAAAGGAATACTCCCTATATTTGTAAATGTGTATACAATTAAAAGAAAATAAGAAACCTCTCCCAAATCCTCTTAATTCAAGTGTCTTCCCTCTGTTAATTTTTTTTCTTATTTATCCTAAATATAGTTTGCTTTGTATATATTTTTTTTCATGTTGTCTCCCTCATTAGACTGTAAGTGAGGTCAGGAACTAATTTTTTTTGTTTGTTTCTTTTTCTATCTCCAGTATCTGCCACAAGTATTGATTGATTGATTGACTAACTGACTCTAACCTTGGAGCAAGAAAGAGTAAATATAAAATCACATTCCCTAACTCATATATATATATATATATATATATATATATATATATATATATATATATATATATATATATGTGTGTGTGTGTGTGTGTGTGTGTGTGTGCCTTTATAATTATATCACAGCTTATCTTTATTAAATATATATTTATATCTAAACTTCATTTATGTCTACATCTTCCCCTGCATCTGCATTTATATCTGTATTTGTCTCTTTTACATCTATATGTACATCTACATTTATGCCTGCATTTACATTGTTATCTACAGCTACATTTACATCAGTATCTATACCTATGCCTGCACTTTTATCTCCCTTTGCATATATATCTACATCTACACTTGTGTCTGCATCTACATCTACATCTATACCTACAACCACCACTATTTTTATTTGGATCTAATTTATGCAATGCCAAAACATGTCTGATAAACAGACTTAGGTTTGGAGTCAGTAAGATCTATATCTACAGCTCCATATCTATAACTGTGAATCTAGGTAAGTCTCTCATCCTCTCAATTTATATTGGGTAGTTCTCAGATTATAAATTTCATTAAAAATGTTGATCTCAATTGGATAGGAAATTCCTCATAGGAAGTTCCCTATAGCAATGTACACACAGGTTTATTCCACCCCATTCCCTATGTACAATATAAAAAATGCACACAAACACACACACACACATATAGACATGTATTAATATAGATTATATGCCATTCTAGAGGTGTACCTACATGCATATGTATACATATACATATATATACATATTATCAATAAAATAAATGTATATAATTCTCTTTTATGACTCCTCAGCTAAGTTCACATTGAATTTAATTAAAAATTTCCTCCATTGTATATTTTATTTTCATCAGTAGATGGTGACATGAAATAGGAATATGTTGCATGACAGTTTATAAACTACTTATTGAAGTTATGTGTTGAGAAATATACAGTGTAAAGATAGGGAAATTTCAGCAAATAATTCCACATACAATAATCATTTTATTTATTGAAGTACACATTATAAGTTTTTGAGACTAATTTTTGATTTTATGATATAAAGTATTTTAATGATAATGGATTTAAAATCATACAATGTCCGAAATAAATATAATAAAATAATCTCCCCCAATTCCTTCTGCCCCTATTTTTGTTCCTGTTTTTCCTGGCAAGAATACTGTCCATAAAGTAACTAAATGATCTACCAGCATTCATAAAGCATGTGACAGAGTTTGAACTTAAAACCTGGAATTCCAGCACCACTCCCCTTGCCCTGTCTTTAAAGAAGGTGTACCTAAAAGCTGTGTTAGAGTAAATTTTTAATTTGTATCAGGAATGATAAAGGAATCCACTGAACTGCTGAATTAGAGCATTATTCATCTCACTGAAAGACATGGTTTGCTCTGGCAGACAGAATTTGAAGGAAGGGCTTCTGTCCTCTTCAAATCCTTATTCACACATTGTGTTATTATCTTTGGCTGCTTATTAAATGAGTTATGATATGTGAAGCCCATTACAAATCTTCAACTACTACATAAATATTTTCATCATCATTTAGTAGTGCTTAATTGATTCTCCCAAAGGTAAATATATCTTTGGTCTGGGCCATAAGGTCTTTATATCAATGCAATTCATCTATATTTATGGGATCTTCTATTTGTTTACAGTTTTGGGAAGGGTTATTTTTTCCTTTACATCAAGATTCACTTCCCATAGTTTTTGAATACTTCAATTTGTTACAGAATTCATAATTTAAATTATTATTTTTATTATTCCTAAGATCCAAGCTACCAAATCTTAGGCCATTTTTTACTGTGGAAGACTTGGTTAACTTGTGGCTACACTTGTAATCATACTTCATAATATCGAAAATGGCAATTTTAAAGGCAGTTTTTATCTTTGCTCTTTTATTGTTTGACTGTACACTACATTCTTTCACAAAGCATACAAATATGTGTATATATCACAGACACACACACATATACATATATTCACATATATGTGTATATGTATATACCTATACATGTAAATTTTATTATTTTTTCTAACTACATACAATGATTTATGATAGTCTGATTAGTATTGAAAGGAATCCCCTTTAAATCACTTAATATTGATTATTTTTATTTATTTTTAGTTTGATTGGAGAATTGATTATTCTTCTTCTTTAGGAAAAGTTGCCTCTAATAGCTGAACTAAGACAACATAGACATTCTCTTTAGCCTGTATAAAACCTATAGATTTAGGGAATAGATAGATTGATAAGACTTTTTCATTTAATAATAATTTAGAGTAAGACATACCTTTGTAGGAATAAAACCATCATAGCATTATAAGACATTTAGAAGATTAAGTTCTTTCTGGGAGCTGGAAAAAGGAGGATTAACTTAATTGTTTTTCTTCCTTTATTGATTGATTCAATATTTTTATCCCCAGTTACATTTAAAAAAAAAAAACATGAATTTATAATCCTTTGGGCAAAGATCATATTTTCTTATCATTTATCAACTGGGATATGGCTCTTATTTTTTCATAAATTTGATTCAATTACCTCTGTGTTTAAAAAATGAGGCCTTATCAGAAAACTTGCTTTGACATTCTTTTTTGTACTTACTATTGTTAACTGTATCTCCCCCCTTCCCATGTTTATTCTTTCTCTCCTTTCAATCTGTCCAAGAAGAGCTAATTAAAAAAAAAGTTAGTTCAGTTAGTTCTTTTTCAATCTTGGTGAATATGTTCTTTTTATTTTTTTCCCTTTGAGCTAGAGTTTAAGTATAAGTGGAGTAATATAATCATCTAAGATAGAAGCTGGCATTTGGAGGACAGGTAGTAACTGCTACATTACCAATTAAAAAAAACATTCTTTACATCTTTGTTCTCCTTTTGCTCAACTCCATGAAGTAAGTTCAAACTAGAGGCCCCTTTAATGTAAAATTTTTCTTTGCAAAATTCTACATGTGCAGAGGTTTCTAAGGCAATTTCATTTTGACAAACATATCGAAAGATACAGATCTTAACCAATAGCATTTCAGATTTAACAATAGTCCCACCCTAGAAACTATCTCTTATACCCCCAACACTCCCAGAAGCCAAATATTGCAAATCAACCTACTTCCCTGTTCTTATATTTCACTATTTCTGTAAATCTTATGCTTCTTTTCTGTTATAAAAATACACTCCTTTGTAAATCACTCTTTTGTCATAAATTACTGAGTGATTAATTGACCTGATTCAATGGTAATCTTTTGATCATTACTACTAAATCATTATTTACTCAGAAGCTTTGTACGTCAGAATTGTTTTATATTACAGATATTTAATTTTAACAGTTGTCACCCAGATGGGACCTGAGAGATTGACTCAGACTTCCATAAGTGTCCCTCTTTAAAGAATTTCCCTAAGAGCTCTCACATCAAGGGAAAGGACAGCCTTAGAAACCTAATCATCTCTTCCAAGCTAAGGTAAGCCCCTATTTGAGGAGGAAACCACCAAAATTTTGTTACTCTTCAGCAATTGTTTTTCTTTAAGTTTAAAGTTAACTTCCACTTTGGAGGATCAAAATCTTTTTTAATAAGAAGTTTTCCCCATACACAAGAGGGAAAAAGAGCTTTTTAGAAAAAAAAAAATCATTACAGGAAGTCCCCCCCCCACTAGTGAGGAAGGAAAAGCTTTTTAGAAAAAAAAAATACAAAAATAACCCCCATCACTAGTGGGGAAGAAAAGAGATTTTTTAAAAATCAAAAAGAACAAAAAAAAAAATGAATGTTCCTTTCTTTAAAAATTTCTTCATATGCTTTAGTAAAGAGTTTTGTTTTTAATTCAATATAAACCAATTAAAATTGGTGAAAAAAGGGAAAATAAAATTTTAAATTAGTCAATTTTAAAATTACTAATGACAATAACTGATACTCATTTTTCATTATGCTAAACATTTTAGAAACATTTATTTCCTCCAACAATTCTGGAAAGTAGATGCTATTATTGCTTTTATCCCTTTGTACATTCAAAGATTGACCAAATTTTCAAAAATACTATAATTGCTAAAAACAACAACAACAAAGCTTAATAAATACACACTAGTTTATAGGAAAGACTAATCTTTTTATTTATATCTATCATGTAACATATTTTAGCAACTGCTTCAAGTAATATTTGAGAAACACAACACAAAATATTTTAAACTACTATAGAAATCAGGACTCTGAAATTCTTTAAAGTAATCATTAATAATTAGAAAAAAATCCAACTGGTATGTGATAAATATACACACACATATATACATATACATATGCATATATATATATATACATTGTACATATTAATATATGCAAACCCATTATCACTCTATGTATAAACTATTATTATCTTAGTAATTGACTGAAATTACACCATTCTGAAAACATTGTATTGGGTTTTAAATGTCATTGGGTGGGATTAAAATATTAAAGCAAATAAGATAGATAATTTACAATATAACAATTTAAAAATATTTTACAATGAATTATTATCATTTGATAAGTAAGGAATTTCTTTTGTATTTAAATTTTTAAAAAGAAGTTGTTAAGGTGGGTTATTTAACCTTTGATCTGAATGTATCTGAATATCAAAAATGTATCTGTTATAGAATGTGAAATATTTAATGAGGCAATTTTTGTTTTGAATTAAGAAAAATAATTATAATATTAAATGACTTACTGTTAAGAGAAATGTGTACCAAAATCCTCTTAAGAGATCTTTTGTGAGGTTTTTTTTGGACTTCCTACTTGATCTGCTATAAGATCTTAATCAGTCTTGCTGTCAATATTCTGAAACTCTGAAGTGCAGAAGTTCAAAATACAAGGACCTCTCCCCCTCAAAGTAGGAAATTTGTGAATAAAACTTTAAATTATAAATATATTTTATTTGATGTCATTTAGGAAATCACAAAATTATATTTGTTAATAATTAGCAGGTGATAATACATTTTTGAACTATTTACTGTGAATAAATGAGTATTCACTATATTCATATAAAATTCCAGAATGTAGCACTTGTGCGACTTGTCTAATTTGTCCAACATACAATCATCTTGTCTCTCCATCATTTCCTTTGGTATTTGTTCCCCTCAACTTACTAAGTGAACCTCTAATTCCTATTGGCAATGTACTCTGAAGCCCACCTAAAGTGTACAGAGTACTTCCCTTTCTTTTATTCTATCTGCAAGGCAGATCAATGGAAGAAGTTTTAAAAGTTCTCAAATATTTATTTAGATCTCCATTGGACATATGTACATGTGAATTTTGCCTAGACCTCCCCAAATGTGTTGAATTTTTAAAAAGTTCATCTGTTAATGAATACTATATGAATTTGAATTAATATTGTTCATGTTTATTGTCACTTGAACACAATAATTATAACCTACTGCAAAATAAGATTAGTGAAGTTTTGCTATCTAAAGCAGAATCTTATGAGACTTTAATTTGATATACTTCTGAGATTTTATTTCAGATGAATTGCACATGTTTAACATATATTGGATTGTTTGCTATATAAAGGAACAGGTGGCAGGAAAAGAGGGAGAAAAAATTTGGAACACAAGATTTTGCAAGAGTAAATGCTGAAAACTATTTTTTCATATATTTTGAAAATAGAAAAGTTATTATTTTTTTAAAAAGAATTAACCCAAATGATGTTTTACTATGCTGAATAAAATGATACTTTCATTGAGACTATTAAAAATAAATTTAATTTAACAAAGATTTCAAATTGATCTTAACCAATAATGCATCTTCTATTAGGTTGCTTATAGAAAAAGCTGGAGTCAGATTGCTTCGTTTTATATATTTATTCAGAAGGTGGTCAGGTAGTTGATAAAAATGAGGAGCAAATGTTCATAGGCAATCATTTTTAAATATGTGTAATCTAATGTTTTCAAAAGTTTTGCTTATTAATTTTTATAATTGTGAAATTTCTCATATACAAAGCTTTCTATGTTCAGATATTTTGCATAATGTTTGATGTAATGAATAATCAGCATTTCAATGAAGAAAAAAATATTTTATTTCAAATATGTATCTGACATTTCATAAAGTCATTAGTAAAAATGTCATCAGCTCAATGGGAGTAGCATTTGGGAACTTGTAACACCAGATATATGTGCCTGAAGAATAGCTGAGAGATAGGTGGACTTAAAAAAAAATAAGGAAACAACCTTCTTCACTTAATTTCTAATATAAATCATTTTTTCACATGGTTAATTCTGAGTCTGGCCAAGCATACAATTGGCTGCCTATGACTCATGCATGAAATCAAATAGATCTAATATTGTGATAAACATAAGAGATTAACCATATTGGAGACTTTTAACTGAAAAATATATGGTAGAACTACCAAAATAATCATTTTAGATTTTTCTTTGAATTACAGATAATAGATCCAATGATGCTTTACAAGTGTAATTCATCTTTTGTAATTGACTTGGTCAATTATGCTAATAGTTTTCCTGATATTGAACTATCCCTGGTATAAATCCTATTTGGTCAAAGTGCATGAGGATATTTCATTTTAAAATTTTGTAACAATTTCATTTGCTTGTAATTTTTTTTTTCTTTTTTTCTGCAATCATCCTAGCCTTAATTTGTATATTTTCCTATATGTTTGTCCCCCCTGTATCTGTCTCTGGCTCCTTTATGCCTGTTTTTGTATTACTTCCCTCTTTTATTATTCTATCTTCTCTATCTCCTTATCCATTTCTGTTTTTAAGACATAAGATATACATATATTTATGTATACATACATACACACATATGTGATATATAGCAACTAGGTAGTAAAGTGCTTGGCCAGTATTCATGAACATCTCAGTTAAAATCTATATTTAGACACTTACTATGTGATCTTGGGCTAAAAAATTAACTTCTGTTCATCTTCATTTCCTTAACTGTAAAATGGAAAAAATAAGAGCACCTATTTCATAGGGCTGTTGTGAGGATCAGATGAGAGAATATTTGTAAGGTGTTTAACACAATGTTTGAAACATATATATGCTATTATTTTATTTGATGAATTATGTTCCATGTCATACAGGTACAAAGTAGCAGATCAGGGATTTGAATTGATCTCAAGATCAATATTCTTTCTTTTGAAAAACCACAAAGAACAGTTCAGATCTTTTGTTTAACTGAAAGGATAATAATAAAAATAACTAATATTTATGTAATATTTATGTAAACACAAACATTTGTAGTTTATAACATGTTTTACATATAGTATCATATCTGATCCTCACAACAAGCATGTGGAGGAAGTGCTATTATTCCCATTTTAAAGAATAGGAAACTGAGGCTATGATGGGTTGAGTAACTTTCTCATGGTCACTCAGCATAAAACCTGAGAGAAGGTGGGAAGGAACCACATTTCAATTAATAAGTACATTTAAGGAAATGAATCTATACAATGGTCATATCCAAAAGTCTTTTGCTGTGCCTTGTATTGATTATATGAACCAGGAGATAGCTGTACCATATGCTCCCTGGAGACATAGTAAATCTTTGCATTCATTAAGTAGCTCAATTATTTAATGAATCTGGAGATTACAGAGGGGACATTCAGACTATTTTGGCATCCTTAAAGGAAGCTAGAGGAAATAAGGCAATAAAATATTTTCCAAATTAATTTGGTCTTGCAACACAGGGCTTGAAATATGTTAATAAAACCTACATACTGATCTGAAAGATTTGGAGTAATAGAATTCTGTCAGGATAAAAAGGAATCAGAAATTTTTGAAGTAAAAGAAATTATTTTATATCATTAAAGTAATGCATGGAGTCTATTAGTTTTATGTATTTGTTTTTGCACAATTTTCAAATATATCAAATTTTTAAAAAAGGTCAAAACTAAATCAACACATCAATCGAGTGTGACAGCATTAAAAACCACTGTGATGTATATATGATTTTATATAAGTATTTTAGAGATAAACAATTTTAGAAACTATTAACATTCTCCCTAGTAAACTCAAACTTTATCAGAGATCTACAAAACACAGTCCTATATTACTAAATTTAGCATATAGATATGCTCCAGAAGCTATGCCAGACTTGGCCAAGGTCCCACAGAGTCATTGTGGTTTTCCCAGACTTTCCTAGCCCAGATACAAAGCCTCAGGGAAGCCCCAGAGTATGTCAGAAATAAAGTCAAGAGGCTTCATCGTCTACCATATTCTAGCCATACCAGATGCACCTGAATATATGTAAAAGTAACTGTGTAGATGAAAAAAAAAAAGAAATGAACAAATTGCAATTGCACAATTTACATATTTTAGATCAATATTCATTTCACAAAAATTTAAAAATATATATTTGACAACTATGTTAATATTAATGGTTTACTTTATAATCTTTACTAGTTTATTGCCCTATAACTTGTCTGTAGCTTGAGATACTAATTATATTCAATGGCAGTTCTCTCTAACTTCCTTTAATTTCTATCTGCCAATTTTACCTTATGCCATCTCTGCTGTCTTTCTCCTCTGCCTTCTTCTCATTGCTTGCTCTCCCACTTTAGTCTGTTGGCATCTTTATTAAGAATCACACAAAAGTGGCAAATTGTCAAAACAGACTACCTATAGTACACATGTAAAAAGAAAACTAGTTATATAATGTGTTCATGAGTTGAGATAACCTTGTTAGGATAGACACCACTAAATTAATTTACATCACAAGAAATCCTGTTTACATCAGAGAAGGGCCATCTGGACCTAGGTAAAGGCTTAAGGAAATTTTGCTCCAGTCTGGGGACTTTGATTATTATGGGAAGTTTTAACTCTTTTACTACTGGGAGAAATTGCATGAACCCACACAACACTTGTTCAAGGTTACAGATTAAGCTCAGTAACATATTGTACATTTCTAGAACAGTGTCCAATACATTGCATCCAAATACTACAATAGCAATACATATAACAAGACAGAATTAGAATCCATGCTCCTACAAAAAGAATAATAGTCAATCACTACCCATTCTCTGGTTTAGGACAAGTTATTCTACCACCACCACAAAGGGTCATCAGTAGTAATAACCCTTAAATGTGAAATCAAAGTCTGCAAAGTCTGCAAAGCTAAAGAAACATAATGATCATGATGAGGGCTGCATAAACAACAACAACAATAAGGCATATGTGACACCTTGTGCAACTGTAAGAAGATGAAGGGCCATTCTATTCTGAAAAGCAACTTTTTTCATTTGCCCAATTTTATCATTCCAAAGAGATATTGCACCATAAGTGGAATTTAAAACCTGCTCAATACAGAGGGTCATGTCTGTCACCTCGTGTTGTGTATATATATAAGTATAAAAGTATCCTATTCATGAGGCCGTATGGGCAGAGTAAACACTATATGGCCTGGCAAATAAGGATATCCCTCAATACATGTTCTTTTCCAGAACCCTACTATGTATGTTCATCCATTGTTATCACATGCTCTTGAAGCTGCATGGAGTAAAATGGTAACAGAAGTATTTGTCCTACTAACAGGGAAATTAATCCCAACAATCTTTTGACATATACTTTCAGTAAACCACCCCACCTCGTGTCAACCAAGGGGGCTTTTCCAACACAAAGGAGCATCAAAAGGAACTTCTAAGATCTGTCCTGTCAACCAAGAATAACCATCCCAAATATTAGTCCTCAACAAAGAACGAGGGTAATTACATTGTTTCACCTCTGCTTGCACCTACAAAAGAGGCACCCACAGCAGTCCTTCATCAAGGAGACAGTGTGAGTGAGTGGGTGAACCTCCCAGCACAACCAGAACAAAGCCTTACTCCTTACCCAGTGCTTGTGGCTAGAATTTTATTAAAGGCTATTAAGAGAGTAATACAATTATCTGGGATAAGTCCTGAAAAAATATACACATTCTATACTAACACACAAATTAATGTATGCTGTGAGACCATCCCAGAATGGCAAATTTTATTGGCCACAGCTCCAAATTTTGCACATAGGTCTCCATTAAAGATAACCTGGCTACTACATAATTGGTGACGGATTTTTGAAGAAAAGGTTTCTAAGGTTCCTCTTAAAGGACCAACAATCTTTACAGACACCTCCAAAGAAAATATTTGTGCTGTATACTCTCAAGATTTAACCATAAAGAGAGTAGTCAGGATTCCTTTTCAGTCCACTCAACAGAATGAATTATTTGCTATCATGCTAGCTCTTACTTATTACCCAGGAGACATAAATATAATTACTGATTCAGCCTATTCAGTAGGTGTAGTACAAAGAATTGCCATAGCCCAAATAAAATTTGCAGCCTCTAATATTTATCAGCTCTTTAAGGAACTTAAAGAGCAAGTGAGACAGCATCCAGGCAAGATTTATATCTTGCATGTCCACTCACATAGTGGACTTCCAGGTCCTATTTTTGATGGAAATTCAAAGGCAGATAGCCTTTTAACTATGTTAGCCAGTACTCCTTTATTTCAGGAAGCACAAGAATCTCATTCTAAATGTCATCAGGCTGCTCAAGCTTTATGTTTACAATTTGGAATCACAAGAGAGGAAGCTAGGAGCATAGTAAAAACCTGTATAGTTTGCCTTCCTTTCCATGCTCCTACACTCCCTCCAGGGAAGAATCCTTGTGGTTTGAGACCCAATGAAATCTGGCAAATGGATGTGACCCACTATAAATCTTTTGGTCATCTGTCTTTCATCCACGTGGTAGTAGATATCTTTTCAGGATTCACTTTTGCAGTGCTAACAGCAAAAGAGACAGCCAGAGTGGTCACTGAATTCCTTATCCAAGCATTTGCAATTATGGGTGTGCCACCATAAATAAAAACAGATAATGGACCTGCATATTCTTCTAAACATTTTGCATACTTTTGTCCACAGTATAAGATTTTACACACCACTGGAATACCTTTTAATCTACAAGGTCAAGCAATAGTAGAGAGAAGAAATAGAGACATTAAGACATTCCTCCAAAAACGAAAGAAAGGGGGAGCCACAGGTAACCATAGAGAACTTCTAAATTTAATTCTCTATACCATTAATTTTCTAATTTTTGGCAAAGATGCATTGGCTCCGGCAGGCAGGTTTTATAACCTACCAGAAAGGCAGTGTCCAATGCAAGCAACTCCACTGTCCTTAGATAATTGCCAGGTGATGTGGAGAGATCCAGAAAGTGGTGAATGGAAGGGACCAGATAGATTAACTGCCTGGGGGAGAGGGTTTGCTTGTATTTCTTCAGATGGAGAAGGAATCAGATGGGTGCCAACGAGTTGTATTTGCCTTGTCCATCAGAGAGAGAGACAGAAAAAGAGAAAGACCTTAAAACAAAGGAGAAAATCTAAGAAACATCTGACACTGAAAGAGCATGGCTAATAAGAAGACTGTTAAAGAACTTTAAAACCAGCAAGAATCGTTGGATTTCCTAACACAAGATGAGACTAATGGACAATGGACTTATGGACATTTATAAATTCTCAATTTATGATTATTTGATCATGTTATTTTTTACCTACTTCTAGCATGTATTATGTTACTATATTACTGTGTGTTTATGTAATCTATGTAATTATGTGTAATGCCTCCCATATTGATGGATTTATGTTTCAAGGTCATGACCACCCTCTGTTCTAAATCAAAAGAAAGGGGGAGATATTAGGTTCTTATTAAGTGCTAATGATATAATGAGATATTAGGTTCTTACTAAGTGCTAAGTCGGTACTTAACAATTCTGTAGTTCTGGCCTTTAGGGGAGTTTTACTTCTGTGAACTCCTGGGGAGGAGCTTACATGTTTAGGAGGAGCAAGTTCATTGGTTGAAGTATTTCTTCCCCAAGGTCCTTGGGTTATCCCACACCCATTCTCTGGGAGGATAAAAGTGGTTGGCACTTGAGAGATAGAGAGTCTTGTCTGGGCCAGACATGGGGCGCCTCTCTGGAGGAGAAAGAGTCTCTACACGAGGTCAGAGTTGCAGGCAGTTGAGACAGCAAACCTCCTCCCAGAGAGCGATCAGCAGTCTCTGGAGACAACAGCACATTACACCTGACAATGAAACACAGGATTCTGGTAGGAGCATGTTGTCTTGGGTGCCCATATTCGGCTTTATCAGGGAAGATACTATTAACTGCATAGGGGCAGCAGCCCTCAGGAGTAAAACTTCAACAAGGACAAGTCTCCCTTTTCTGGGCCTATCATTCAATACCTGTGCCACTATCTATAATCTTTTGGCCCAACTTCTTTAAGTTGGCATTTCATTGGTTATTGCTTTCAAACCACCTTTGAAGAAACCATTATTAACATTCAATCATGCCATCAGCCTTTGGGATACACAGGATATGAAATTGCCATTGTACATTCTGAACAACAGCCCACTATCCAACCTCATGACCAGTAAAATGGGTTCCCTTTTCACTTTTAGTAGCATGTTATCATCCATATAGGGTTCTCAGGTGATCAAATGCTAGACCATAGTACATTGTGTGGGAATTGACACTAGATATCCATACTACAAAAACAAACAAACAAACAAACAAAAAAAAAAAAACCTGTGGCTGTGTCTACTGCAGTGAACTCATACTGCCAATTTTGGTCCTATATAATCCACCTGCCACAATGTCAAAGGTACCTAGTCCTGTACCACCTGACCTGTATTATGTGGTAGGGTTTTGGCACCTATAATGGAACAATAAGCTGCACTGCTTTCTGAGCTTTAGTACTTGTCAAAGACAGTATTGCTCTATGGGCCACTAGCAACACTGTACATGATCCAGTATGCAAAAGCTTGCAAAACAGCCAAGGAGCTATTTCTCCTTCATGGACACACTCACCAGACTTTAAACAAGCTGTTTTATTTCCTTCATGGGGATTTTCCACCCACCTGACTTTACACACTATGTCAGTCTCATCATACTTTTCTCTGCAACAGGCAATGGACACATATAAAACAAAATTAACTTCCTTGCTCTGCTGCCATAACCATAAATTTTGTAACATAGCTTGCCCCATATGGTTGATGCTGAACCACCCATCGGTTGGTCTCCCATCTGCTCACCCACAATGTGAGTCCTCTATAAACAGCTACCAGGACACAAGATCAAATGGCTCTCTTCCCTGCACACTATGAGCCACATTGCTTATAATTCAGCTCACTAGTTGCTTTGCCCTACTCCTGCTTCATACTTACAACATATTAGTATAGGGATGGATTGCAACAGCTATCCATAAGGCATTTACATCAGAACTGGACCCATCTACGTACTAAGCAGATTCAGCTATCACTCCTTTCCTTCCCTATATAGGGTTTTTTTCCCTAAAAGGGAGCTTTTTTGAAGGCAGCTCCTGCAGGGCTTGAAAGTCCTGAAACTCCAAAGGTTCTAGTTTATCCTGCAACTTTGCACTTAATATCCTACTAGACAACTTGCTATATTGCTCAAGATAAGTACCCCACTTTCCCATAGTGGGACTCTGAGCCACTTCACTATGAGGTATTGTAACCCAACACAGGCACCTTCTATATGATTAACTCTGTGGCCACAACATTTACAACTGCCAGCTGCTTCTCAATCTAACTATAACATAACTTAGCTCCTTTCCACAAAAGGCTCCAAAAGACAAGTGAATGTTCCTCAGTAGCACTAAGTGCTACCAAAAACCCCACCTTTTGAAGTCACATGTATATCTAATTCAAAAGGCCTTCCTGGACCAATTATTATCAGCACATGAGATTGCTTAATGGATCTCTTAGTCATCTAGAAAGCCTGCTCTATTTCCTTTGTTCAATCCCAGACAACTTCTTTCTTTATCAGATTATACAAGGATCTGGACAATTGGGCCAAATGCAGAATAAACACCCTCCAATATCCTAATAGATCCAAATAAATTGGACAGGGACAGGGATATGTCTGTATTTTATCAATTACAGCCTTGGGTACAATCCTGACCAAATAACTAAAGAAATTGAAAGGCAATCCAGGTTCCTGGATCTTTATAGCATTTACTGCCCAGCCACATGATTGCAGATGCAGTAACACTTAGTGTCATGAGCTTTAGATCTGACATACATCATTAATATATATATATATATATATATGTAATAAAGATTGTAACACTCTTCGGTTTAGACCACTCCTCTAAATCCTTGGTCATCAAGTCATAGTTTATGATGGGACTATATATATACACTCTATTGGCAATACTGTAAAAGTGAACTGTCATCCTTTCCACATAAAGTCAAACTGATCCTGTGAAGATTCATGTTATCAACACAGAGAAAAAAGCATTAACCAAATCCAAAATATAATAAGTTCCCAAAGTCAGAGTTAATTAATCTAGTAAGTCCCAAACAGAAGGTACTGAATCATGCAAAGGTAGGATTTCTTTGTTCAGCTCCCAGTAATCAACAATCACATGTCATGTTCCATCTGGCTTATGGACTGGCTAGACTGGGGTATTGTATAGACTCCAGGTTTCCTGGATGATGTCCACTTTATGCAGCTCCTTTATAGTGACAGAAATTTCTTTATGTCTCCCTGGCAGACAGTAATGCTTCATATACACAACCAGTTGAGGCACAGATAATTTCATGGGGCATGCTTGGCACAGCCCTGGGTAACAGGCTTTAACCACCCAGAATCTCAGGGGAAATTTCCTGGCTGTTGTATGCAACCACAGGTCTGCTAACACATCACTGCCAAATATATATATATATATATATATTCCAGCATAGGGAAACATATATACCTGATACTCATTTGGGGGCAATCATCCAATCCCTAATTGCACTCATACTTGTTTCATCTTTATGGATCAGCCTCCATACCCATCTATGTATGTAACCTTCCTTGTGGATTTTGCAAGATTCTCAGCTCCATTATCCCTATGGCAGTAACTACTCTCCATTGGAAGGTCCAGTAGATAGCAGGTTCATCAAAATACCTCTGATCCCCATTATCCCCAGATACCCAGGTACCATGGCCACCTTGTGCCCAGTCATAGCAAAACAATCCAGTGAAACTGGTTCATATTCCCATGTGATGCTCCTGCTTTACTTCTTGCATCTGGAACTGTTTTCTTCTCTTCCCTTTGCTCAGGGTACAACTGCTACCAAAAATCCAAGAGGTAATCATCAGGTTTTTTATGTATCTTATCTCTAACTACACCTGCAGCAATCACCCATTCCATCACAAATAGTTAGGATCTCCCTGTACATTCTGGCAACTGTTCTACAATCTCTGTCTCAACAGAGGGTGTGCTGTTACTGAGGCCAGCTTTTTCATCTCTGCCCCAGAGCATAAGACACCATCTATCCCTCAGTCCTATAGGCACAACAGCCAGGCTATTAAGGATTCACCCAGTTTCTTCCAGAACTGCTTCTTCAAATCCTCTAGCTCAATTTGCTTCCAGGGACAATAAGCTGTCTGCTCAGTTACATTAGATTTATTCACATAATGTTCTTCTGGTCCTATATCCTATCTATGATTCATCTTCTGAATAACCACTGGATGAGCATGGCGGTTATTCCTCTCTCGTCCTCCTCTCTGTCAGGGCTGCCAGCTTTTTTTTTTTCTTCTCTAGGGCCCAAAGATATCCTCACAGGATCTGCTCCCTCTTCTTCAAGCTATGTAGCTTGTCATCTTGATCTAGGACATCCTGAGTTGTTTCCTTAAGGATGCACAAAAATATCATCCTTTTTTCACAACAGTGGACAAGGGCTTCTCTTTCCTTCGCTCCTCTTCCCTGTGTTCCAAAGCTTTCAGCAGGGATACTAGGATATTCTTCAGAATTTCTTTCAGGTGTGAACACTATCATTCTAACCACTCTACTACCTCTTGTCACATGTATGTGGGAGCCCAGTCTATGGGGGGTAGCACTGCCTCTTGTTTCTTCTTTGGTATTCTGCCAACTATACCAGTGTGTTCTGGGATGTGTGTATGTGTTCTGGGAGATGATTGATTTCTCCTCCTTATCAAATTCATTTCATATAGAACAAAGAATTTAAAAGGAGGCAAGTCCAGCCTTTTCATAACCAAATAGCATTAAGATCTGGGAAGACAGATTAAGATCTAAGAAGTCTCTAATCAAAATTCCTTAAGGAGTAGCTGCTAGGAGCTCCACATCCACCTTTTTTCAGCATCTGGCTACTCTCAGCTCCTGACTAGCTGCTTCTAAGCAGGACCTTATTGATTTATTGCCCTATAATTCATTGTCTGTAACTTGAGACACCAACTATACTCAATGGCAGTTCTCTCGAACTTCCCTTAATTTCTATCTGCCACTTTTGCCTTATGACATCTCTGCTGTTTTCCCCTCTGCCTTCTTCTCATTGCTTGCCCTTCCACCTTAGTCTGATGGCATCTTTATTGAGAACCATACAAGAGAACCTAGAGTGCACATGTGAAAAGGAAAATAGTTATATAACATGTATAGGATAAATCTGCACATGGGTTGACATAACTTTGCTAGGATAGACATCACTGAGTTAGTTTACATTACATGAGGTCCATCGCAGAAGGGCTATCTCAACCTAGGAAATGGCTTGCAAAATGTTTACTCCAATGTGGAGACCTTGATTCTCTTAGGGGATTTTGACTCTTTCACTACTGGGAGAAATTGTATGAACCCATACATATTTTATTCTATACTTTTGAAAACATTCTGAGAAAAGGTCAATAGGGCTTACTAGAATGTCAAAGGATACTCAATGTAGCAAAAGAGTTAAGATGAACATATTGTAAAGTAAAATCTGCTTCATAAACTCCTGAAATCTCTGTGGTTAGAAGTTATGACACTGAATTGTGGGTGCTATGAACAAGGATCTAGTCCTTTAAGTGAAAAGTCTGATGAAGAGGACTTAGTGAAAGTGGAAGACTTGCCCCTTAAGCTGAATTAGATCTGAAGCACATCTAATGAAAAAAATGTTACCAGAGGAACAGACTAACGATTTATCTGAGGAAATATTAGATATGACTCACATTGAAGAATTGACTGAGGACTCCCAGTCCACATGTGAAAGATTTCTAATTGCTTCTCTTCTCCTACCCCTCCACCAATGCATATATCTTTATTTAAATAAACTTGTTTCCATCTGCAATTTTTTTTAAAAAAATTAAAGTACTGCTCATCTTTTTCCCCCTTTATACCACATACTGCTCACAAAACTTCTTACACAGTAATCACTTAATAAAATTAGATTCATCAATTACTTCATTCATTCATGGAGTTAGATGCCGTAAGCAGATGGAAATGCTAAAACAGAATCCATGAGACATAGGTTTCAATCCTCCCACAAGAACAAGTTATATAACTTTAGGCAAGTTATTTCTATAGCTCAATATCATGCCCAGGTGCATCATTAAAATATAAGATTTCAGATTTTAGGAACAGTTATATTTTTAATGAATCACATGGTATTGATGTTGTTCCTTAGTTTTCTTTGCCCATCTTTTTCACATTGCATTTAGTTCCATTGTTACCATTGAAAGTTTATAGAGATCTCTTGAAACAGATAAACTTAGTAGTTTATATCTAGAGAACATGTTAACCCCATTTTAAGCTAATCATAACTGGTCTTTAAGTAAAACATCTTTGGTACCCTACCCAATTCATACACAATAATCTTTTTAATGAGATATTCTGAAAAATCTCTACACCTGACTTTACTGAGAGGAAAATGAAAATTTTAATGTTGTCTGCTTGGGAGAGTTATTGTAAGAAAGATGGAGGTTTAATGACACCATAATAAGATACAAATGGATTTGGAATCAGTACTAGATCTAACTATGCTCTTAACAATCTATATTCTACCTCATAAAAGTCTGCTCTCCTCTAATATTGAAAAAACACATTTATTATTTTAGATATGGCCCTGAGAAGCCTCTTCTTCTGCTTGATGGCTACAGCTTCCTGGACTGTCTTGATTCTAAAGGTATCAGCTCAACTTTATATTACCTCAGGGTCATCCTTGACTAATTATAGTACCTCATTTCTGCATGGGTCTCTTCTGTACCTGATCATTTCTGCTAATTCCATATATATATATATATGTATATATATATATATATATATATATATATATATATATACATATATATATATATGTGTATGTATGTATATAAAATTTTCAGCATTTGAAGCTTCCTTGGCACTTGTAACACTTGATTGTTGCCTTAGTTGAGCAATAGGGAGGTTGGTCAGGCAAATTTCTCAGCTCCTACCACTACTGTATTGCCCTCAGCAATATGCAACTCCTCTTGCAAGGGCAGAAGTGCATGGGACAACCAGAATGGAACTACCATATCATATTTTATGATATAATTGCATATATATGCATATCAGTATCATAAACAAACAAATTTGATTATGTTATTTTCCTGCTCAATAATTGATCAACCTTCAATGAACATAGATATATAGTAATAAACTGAAGACATAGAATGACCAGTTATTGTTCCATATGAAACAGTTCTACTACATCTGAGAATATCCAGGAAGAAATTGTTGACAAACACAATGTCCTTAGGAGGGGAGTAATTCTCAAATCCAGAAACATGCTAAAAGTGGTAAGAAATGACCTATAAATTGAGTAAAGTATAATCCTCCAAAAGAATGAGAATGTTACTAAGGTTCCAGGCCCTAGAACATTAGAGTTGAATCTTAGCTTACCTACTTATTCAAACTTTCTGAGTGACCATGCAGTAAGTTCTTACATAAAAATGGCAAGACATTCTACCTGTTTGTGAGTAATTAACCTTTCCTAAACCCCTCCCTCAAAAAAAAAAAAAAACACTTTGGGAGTAATTACATATTTATTACCTACAGATTTTGTTTTCTCATTTAGGGGCAGGTATTAGGATGCATTGAGCAAAGGAATGGCTTTGAAGTTCAGGTTAATTAAACTAAGAAAGAAAATCAGAATCAAGGAAGATCCAGAAATTCATTTCTCTTCAATAGGAGAATTGGGTGAAGGAGACCAAGTGAGAGTGTAATAATTTAAAACCTATATCCTCAGAAATGTTCAGAATTTGGTTTCATTAAAAGCAATCAAAAACAAAATTCAATCCAATCAAAAGGAATTTGTTGCCATGTGATGAAGAAAGGTTTCACAGATAGACAATTCCTCAATATTTTGTTTTAAGCACAGTTTAATTAATTTTTTGCTCAACAATTGATAAATCAGTATCATTATTAAATTTCTTCTGTTCATCAATCAATGTGTTAGATGCTAAAAATTCAGACTTTTCTCAGGGAGCTTATATTTTGTTGGTAAAATAGCAATTATAAAACAAAATGCAAAAAATGCTTGCAAAATTAAAATAATCAAATATAATGGAGGAGTAAGGAGTATATAAGTGGGAGAGTAGATACAGCACTGGTCCTAGAGTCAGCAGGCTCTGAGTATAAATCTGGCCTGAGATACTCACTGAGTGATGCTGGATAAGTCACTTAACTCTGATTGACTTCAAAAAAAATGATAGGGGGAAAAAAAGAATTAGCATCTAGGCAAACTGGAATGGTTCAATGTATAAGACAGTACTTAATCTAAAATTTGAGCAGTACAATATCTAGGAAACAATTAAATTACTCTAACATTTAAAGCTTTTTTATAACCTGTCTCTACTGCATCTGCTTATTTTTATTATACATTTCCCCCTCGTTATGCTTTATTCTTCATAAGCACTTATTAAGTGTTTACAATGGATGATTTTCTCTTATCTACTAATTTTTATGGGAAAAAAAGACCAAAACCTGGACCCTGATCTCCAAGGGTTCATATTCTAATTGAAAAGACAGCATATGAATAACTAAGTACATATAAAATATATGCAATACAAATAAAGGTCATGTCCGAGGGAAATGAATTGCAGGGTATTGTGGGACTAAACAATTAGAATTGAATTAAAAAAAAATAAATCATTAAGAAAAGTTGAAGAGGGAAGACACTCTAGTAAGGGGGTATAACTAGTAAAAAGGGACAGATGATGCGATGGCTTATGCAAAGATTAATAAGATAAAAATTGCTGACTCATAGGGTACATAAAAGGGCGTAAAGTTTAAGTCTGAAGGTGGGAAAGTATTAGCTTTTGAATAATTTTAACTTCCAGAAGAATTCATATTTAATCTTAGAAGTAATTAATTTACTTATAGACAGGAGGTTTTATATTGTACTTATAATCTAATTATCCAGTTATTTTTAAAAATGATATAAAGGAACTGTGATAGTAAGGTACAACAGAAAGAGTGATGAATTTGGAATCAAAAGACTTGAATTCAAATTAAGTTTTGTCACACTCTGTATCAGGCATGTCACTATCTCTCTTTCATGTTCTGTTTCCTCATTTGTGTATGAGTAGCAGAAGACAGGTCAGACTAAATAACTTTTAAAGTATTTTCCAGCTCTAAATCCATTAGCCTAAAATTCTCTGAAAAAGATGAACATCTACTTTCTCTGACTGCTGTCATAAGTCATTATTAATTGAAATAGTTTTATTGTCCTATTCATAAAATATTGTTTGCTACCAACCTTATCTACTATAGCATATTTTATGACATATATGAATATATACATATCAATACCATAATCAGGCCTATCTAATTATGTTACTTTCCTGTTCAATAATTGTTCAACCCTCAAATGAGCATATATATATATATATATAAAGTAGATATAAAGTAATACACACACCTATGTGGAAAAAAGAGACAGAGACAGAAGACACAGAGAGAAATAAGGCATTAAACAATACTATATTTCTTGGAAAATTTTCCGTTTCAAATATGATTATTTACACAACTTCTTAGTAATTTTTTGACATTATTGTATTTAAATTTAACAATTACAAAAAATACCTAAGGCTGATACATCTTTCTTGTAACAGGGTGAACCAGTAATTGTCCCATATGAAACAGTTTCTACTAAAATTGAGAACATCCAGGAAGAAATTGTAGACAAACACAACGCCCTTAGGAGGGGAGTAATTCCCAAAGCTAGAAACATGCTGAAAATGGTAAGAAATGAATTATAAAGTGATTAAAGTATAATCCTCCAACAGTAGGAATCTGCTAACTAAGGCCCTGGAACATGAGACTTGAATCTTAACCTAGTCACTTATACTGATTGTCTGAGTGACCATTCAGGACTTTCTCAAACAATAATGGCAAGACATGTCCTATCCTATCTGTTTGTGAGTAATTAACCTCTCCCCCCAGACCTCCTCAAAGAAAAACTTTGGAAGGAGTTGCAAATTTGTTAACCCCAGATTTTTTCTTTTTCAGGAGCAGGTATTAGGATACATTGAGCATAGGAATGGCATTGAACTTCTAGCTAATTACACTAGGAAAGAAAATTGGAAACAAAGAAGGTTTAGAAGTTAATTTCTCATCATAATAGGATAATTGGGTGAAGGAGGCCAAGCTATAGTGTAACAGAACTTCGGCCTAAATCCTTAAAAATGCTCAGAACTTTGTTTCATTAAAAGCAATAGAAAACAAAATTCAATCCAATCAATAAGAATTGACCACCTACTTTTTAATCTTCCAGTCATGTGGGGAGGGGGACTTTCACAGATAGAGAATTTGTCAATTTTAAAAGCATAGTTATTATGTTATGTCTTTGCTTAATTGATAAATCCGCTTATCATCATTATATGTCTTTTGTTCATCAGTCAATGTGCTGGATGTTAAAAATTCAAGGACTTTTCTCAGGGAGTTTACATTCCATTGCTAAAAAGAGTAATCATAAAACAAATAATATGCAAAAACTGCTTGCAAAATTTAAAATAATTAAATATAATGGAGGAGTGAGGTGTATGTAGGTGGTATAATGGATACAGCATTGATTCTAGAGTCAAGAGGCCCTAGGTTTAAATCTGACTTTACTTACTAATCCTATGATGCTAGGTAAATCACTTAATCTTGATTGCCTTTGAAGTCAAAAAAAATAGATAAATAAATAAATGAATGAATGAAAGAAAATGGGTGGGGAAGAGAAAAAAAGAACTAGCATCTAAGCAAACTGGAATGATTTAAGGTGTAAAGACAGTACTTAAGTTAAAATTTGAAGGGTATAATGTCTAGGAAACAAATTACTCTATCATTAAAAGCTTTTTATAACCTATCTCTATTGCATATGCTTATTCTTATTATACATTTTCCCCCTCATTAGGCCTCACTCTTCATAAAAACTTATTAAATATTTACAATGGTCAATTTTCTCTACTAATTTCTAGGGATAAAAGGAAAGACCAAAACCTGGGCCTGGATCTTAAGGGCTCGCATTCGAATTGGAAAGACAGCAAGTAAATAACTAAGTACATAGAAGATATATAAAATGTAAATAGAGGTCATGTTAGAGGGAAGTGTGTTGAGGGTATAGGCAAGAATGGAAAGGCCACCTGCAAAAGATGGCATCTGAATGGATTTTTTTTAAAGTTAAATCAGTAAAAATATTTGAATAGAGGAGACATTCTAGAAGGGTGTATAGCTGGTAAAAAGGGACAGTTAATGCAATGTCTTATACACAGATTAAAAAGATCAAAAGTGTTGAATCATAGGGTATATAGAAGGAAGTAAAGTTTAAGAAGATTCTGAAGGTGGGAAAGTTTTTGAATGATTTTAGCTGTCAGGAAATTTCATATTTAACCATGAAATTTGTTGAAGTATAAGGATTGTGACTTAAAATCATTTCCACAGCTGAGCAAAGAATAGATTAAAATAAGAAGAGATATAAGAACAACTAGAAATATATTGTAATAGTACAAGCATGAGGTGATGTGAAATTGTACAATGTTTGTGAAGGTTTGAGTAGAAAAAAGAAATATGAAATAAAATGTGATTGAAAAATATAACTAGACTTGGCAACAGATTGTTTATTTGGGATGAATGCAAATAGTTCAAGATGCCACCAAAGTTGAAAACAAAGTTGATCCTGTCATATAAAAAATGTTGGGCAAGTTTGGAAGAGGGGGAATTTGGTGGGAACATGTTGAACATGTTGAGTTATACCTAAAGGACATCCAGTTGATGTACAAAAGGCAATTGGTGATGCAAACTAGAAATTAGGGTTAGATATAAAGATCTAGGAATCATTTGCATAGAGATAATAATTGAATTCATGGGAGTTAGTGAAATCACCAAGAGAAATAATCTATAAATAGAAAAGGAGAGAAATGAAAACTATTAAATAGTAAACGGGATGACTTGTCTGATAAGATAAAAGTCTAGCCAAAAAATAGGCCAAGGAAAAGAGAACAGATAGGAAGACTAAAGAGAGGGAAGTGTCATGAAAACACAGAGGAAAGATTGTTTAGGAAGGAAGGTAAAAGGCGGAATCAAAAATTGCAAAGAGTTTCAAAAGGATGAGCCATGAGAAAAAGCCATTAGATTAGTTGATACATTATTGGTAACTTTGATGTATATTTTGTCTTTAATGGGCATCAAAAAAGAAAATACAACTCATGTTTTTTTTCAATTTCTTGCCCAAGCCTCCATAGTCATTAGCCATACTTTTTAGGTTACTTCTGGTAGTGTGTTTTTGTATGTGAGTGTGTGTGTGTGTGTGTGTGTGTGTGTGTGTGTGTGTGTGTTTAATTAATCACCAGTAGTGCAGTGCTCGTCATTTGTTTGGATATCTTTGCTTAGACAAAACTTGTCAATGGAAATCAAAAGATTTATCCATTTTTATTAGATGTTGTACATATTTTTATATATACCTTAGTATCAAGGTCAAGGAATCATTAACTACTTCTACTATTTTTTACTTTGCTGCTCCCTGACTTGATAGTCTCTTGTCTTTATTCAATATTCACATATACATATATGAAAATTATGTGTGTATGAATATGTATATACATACATACTTGTTCAGTTATTCAGTAAACTCTGATCCTTCAAGACCCATGGACCATAATATCCATGGATTTTTCTTGGCAAAGATATGGAAATGGTTTGCAATTTCCTCCTTTAGTATGAAAGATTAAAAAAATAAAATAAAAAAACAAGAGTTTAAGTGATTTGCCCAGGGTCACAAAGCATGTAATTTATCTAAAGCTAGATTAGAACTCAGGTCTTCCTGACTCCAGTCCCCAAACTCTATCCATTAAGCCACCTAGCTGCCTTTTGACATACATAATTCACATATATAATAAACATATGTATATATTACAAATATAATATGGGTATATGTAAGGTTCTGGTTGATTTTTTGGAGGTCTCTGGACCAGCGTTTGTTTCAGCAAAATAATCACCACAAGAATAGCCAGGGATAAAGTCCAAATTCTTTACTATCTCCTTCAAAGTCTAGTGTCCTTGCCTGGGGCCCAGGCTAGCTTTCTTGAGGTCTTCCTGAATGTGTCTTGGTTTCTGTGGAGGAGAAAAGAGGACCGCCATAATGGTTTCTGTCTTGAAGTCTGTTTCAGTCCAAGAGCTTGTACTCCAGCCTCCAGCCTTCTGTCTTCTTGGAGTCTGTTCCAGTCCCCTTATGAGTCTGTCTCTGAGCCCTCTCTGAGTCTATCTTTGCCTCAGACGGGCCTTGTTCTTAGTGGAGAAATTAAAGAAGTCAGGCCTTCCACCATGGTGGTATGAGATGGAATGAATGAATCTGGCTGAGTTTGTCCCACTTTATATATTCTATTATAATTACATCATCATCGTAGGTGTGAATCTTGTAGTATAGGGACCAATCTTGCATATCAAGTACTAAGTACATGTACTGTACTAGAGAACTATTAAGCACCATGCTAAACTAGATAATCAGTCTTATCAATTCCACTCAGTTAGCACCTTGTAAGAATCCTTGTTTCAAGTACAGAGTTCTGGCCCATAACAGGTATATAGGTATAGTGGTCCAGCAAATTCACACAAGAGTCAGAAAATAGGATAAGCCTGAAAGGAGAATAAAGATTTGAATATGTAGAGACAACAAGAAGAGGATTACTCAAGTTAGGAGGTGGCAAAAATAAAGTTGTATGTAGAGAACAGTGGAAAATATCCTAGAATGGATAGTACGTATTGAAGAATGAAATGATAAAATTAGGATAGGTCTGGATTATAAAGATCCTTAAATGCCAGTATGAGAAAACTAGACTTGGTCCAATGGAAACTGGGAAGTTCTTGAACACGAATGTAATAGAAGGGGAAAAATTAGGAAGATTAGTTATGATGGTCATATTCAGGATGGGTCATAACTAATCCCAAAAGATTTCATGTTGAGAATTATTTTGGACATAAGATATAATTTAATAAATTTTAAATGTTTTGGAATTTACTGTAGTTATAAAAGTTTCTAGTTGCAAATGAATATACTTTGTCACATAAGGCACAAGGCAAGACAGTATTTAATGGCTTTACACAAGTTTTTAGAATTTTGACAGAGAATTATGGATGATCTGTTTGAATATTCTCATTTCATAAGTGAGGATACTGAAGTCAGGTATATATAGTCAGAAATCACTATTTTTAGATCGTATGGTTAATTAATGACTAAAGCTAAGGCCCCTTGCTCTTGACCCAAAGGAGTCAGGACAATTAAACAACAATAACTCAGTAATAGATCCCTACATGCTTTGAGTTACTTCTCACCTAATGGGGACATATTTAATTTTAAGTATTTATTTTCTATAACAACAATTATTTGTAGATATCAAATTGTATGGGGTATAACTTTAATCCAAATAAAATTGAATGGCTCTCATATGAGAAGATATTCATTCATCTTTATTTTTTTATAATTGTGTCCTAAGAAACCATGTTACAAGGACAATATTGTGATGGAGTGACCAGTTTAAAAATAAAACAAACAAAATAAAATAAAATAAATTTAAAAACAGAATAATGAAACAGTATTAAACATTTTTTAAAAATGAATACTTTTAAGTAATTCATATATATTACCACTAGATGGCAGTATAAGCCAACAATTTTAGGTTTACTATGTCTGTTCCTTGTTCTAAAATGAATCTTAATGGTTCTTTTAGTCACTTGGCAAAGGGAATTTCCAAATCATTTTGGGGAATGTCTTGCATTGATAATATATTGTGATAAGATAATATATATTAAGGAAATTGTAAATTATGTGGATCTCCTCTGGATGTCCTTTGGTAGAACTTGAACAAGAATCTCACAGGATAAATTGGTATGCATGGATTGCCACCTACACTGATGGAGGGAATCCTTCCTTGCACACTTGAAATTACAGAGACAGCTACTTATCAGATTATTAAGATTAATTCCTGGGAGTCATTAGAATTAAAAAGTGTTGATCTAGAAGGGACTGTTAAAGATCCTTTGATGGTATTATAAACAGAGATGTAATGCGTCTCAGTAAATAAAGAACTAACTTTGGATTCAAGAAAATGACCATTTGAATCCTGCTTCTACCATGTTGACTCTGGCATCAGATGCCATGTACTTTTCAGTGTCTGAGATAACTCCCTCAGGTTTATAAATTTAAAAATAGCTACTATTTTGCATTGATAGGAGGGATTTTCTCATCTAGAAGTCCATACCTCAGTGAAATAACAGGACCAGTAAAAACAAAACATATCTACAGTAGTAACGATGCTTATAGTTACTTAGTAGCAAAGTCAAAATTTAAACCCACATTTATAAGATCATAGAATATTATATTTACTTCTATAATGCACCTGTATAATGTTTCTTCATTTATAGATATCCCCACAAAAAATCTTTCTGTAAGTCTTTTTACATGTCATATTGTCTCTTTTCCTCAGCATATGACAGTGCACTTCTTTTTCTAATCACATATTTCTATATCTTCAGCTACTTCTTGAACATGTTTTATTACTGATGAGAACTTATACTTCACTATGTAACTTACTATTTAACTTCAAGTTACCTATAACTTTGAATCCATAGAGATGAAGGAATTGTAAGAATGCAAACAAATAGCAACATGGAGAATGTATTTGTTTAAAAATAAGATGAATCTGCACAGAAGAGCAGCTTGGGAATGTTAAAATTATTTCTCTATTTCCTCAAATGTTGCTTTACATATTGCCCTAGAAGGATTTATTATCACCCAATTTTTTAGTATTTCACAACTATGAGAATATTTCATGTTTTAGGATTAATAAATATGCAAAGTTGAATTTGATTATTAAAATATATAAGCTAATTACATCCATGTATTCTTATTCTGATTCTTCAACTTAAGGAATGGAATGAAAACGCTGCACAAAATGCCAGAAATTGGTCAAAGGAGTGTAAGAAGAACCATAGTTCCCAATTCAAAAGGAGAGTTACAGGTAGATAATTTAGTTGTAATTGACTTAAGTAACTTTTAGCAACTCCAAGGTCTAGCAGTTCAGCAGGGATAGTGTGGTACTGAGGAAAGAGCACTGAATTTGTAATCACAAGAACCTGTATTTGAATCCACATTCTGTCAAACATCACCTGTATGGTCTCAGGAGCACTGCTTCATTTTCCCATTTAGTTTCATTATACATAAAATGAATAGATTGACCTAAATAATTTACAAAATAATTTTCAGATTTAGTTCTTAAAGTTATTATCGTAAGACTTAGTTATCTCTAATATTTTTGTTTTGTTATGGACATTTACTATTTCTAATTCCCATTTTAAATAAGAAGAGAAAAAAGAAAAGAAAAAAAAAAGAACTAATAAGTACCAATATGTTTGTTTCTAAGGTAAGCAGTGATGATAGCTGATGTATGGATTGATGATAAATGGAATGAAAGAAAGAAAGAGAAAGAGAGAGACAGAGACACAGATAGAGCACACTTTGAGGATGATACTGCATTTAAGAAAGAATTAGATTGTTTACCTGCAAGAACTTACCTATTAGATCCTAGGAATATTCTTCAGAGTCATTTCCTTTTTTTTTACCAATAAATATTACTCATATGAAAAAATTATATGTGCAATTGACAGTCTTAGAATATTCTATGTTAATGTTGGCTGAGCAAGTAGAAATGGATCTATTTTATAAAAAGAGTATGCCCCAAGAGGATTTTGGCAGATGCCACTTTTTATAAATACACAAATTATCTTCCTGGCATTTACATGCCAGCAAGAGATAATTACTGCTCTTCTATGACTACATAGAAGTTGAGTTGGCAAGTTATACCTGCCATTCTTTGGCTTTTTCTAGAAAACTACAGTCGAAATATACCAGAAGTACATATCACTTTCCATAGTCATAGCCAGTTTTTATAAACTTTCTCTCTAAAATAAATGAAATCTGTTATACATTTGCTAAATCTCCACTATCTATCAGATACTCTGCTGAGAACTATGACTATAATTGGCAATAGTTGAGTAGTCCCTTCTTTCAAAGAACTAACATATCATAAAACTATCTAAGTAGAATGATTAATGCTTAAGGAATACAAGTAACATTATATTATACTGCCTCTTTATTGTAGTTGATAAGAATAACAGTAGACTAAGTATCAAAATAATAATAATAATAATAATAATAATAATAAATAATGAACATAATTGAAAAACACTTTTGGAGAAAATTTAATATATAGATTCAGTTGACATATGCTTTCAAGGTATGTGATGACTGAGTTTATTTATGTAACAAAGAAAGTTCTAATACAGGAATAATGCTTTTCCTTGACCATAATAAAACATAAAAACTTGAGTTCAAATCAAGATAAGGCACACAGGTATACAAAGACTAGACAAATTAAAAGCTAAATACACATAGCTATAGATATAGACATATAGACAGATAGACAGAAATGAGATATAGTTTCACCAAGTCCCAGAACTAGCAATTCAACAGAGACAGGAAAGAATACTGAACCTGGAGATTCAGGCCAATTCCATTGGCCTTGTGATGGAGAGAGCCATCTGCACCTAGAGAGAAGACTGTGGGGACTGAGTATGGATCACAACATGGTATTTCCACAGTTTTTGTTGTCATTTGCTTGCATTTTGTTTTCTTTCTCATTTTTTCCTTTTTAATCTTATTTTTTCTTGTGCAGTATGATAATTATGGAAATGTATATAGAAAAATTGCACATTTAACATATATTGAATTACTTCCCATCTTGGAGAATGGGTGAAGGGAAGGGAGGAAAAAAACAATGTAACACAAGGTTTTGCAAGGGTGAATGTTGAGAACTATCTATGCATGAGTTTTGAAAATAAAAAGCTTTATAAAAAATAAATTTTAAAAAATTATACTAAACGTGGAGTGACAGAATCTGAGTTTGAATCAATGCTGTCATATATCACCTGAGTGACTTCAAGCAAATCACCTCATTTCTCTAATCTTGAGTTTCATCATCTATAAAAATAGATTTGCCTAGATGATATAAAATCCTCTCCAGATTTAGATCTTAGATGTTATTATTGAAAGCCTTAGTTGTGTCTAGTATTTTTATTTTGCTATGGAGATCTATTTTCTCAAATTCCAATGCAGAAACATCCAATATTATAGAATATAAATATTATAACATATAATTTCTATATAATAAATAATAAAATAAATTTATAAACTTTACTTGTGTTACATATATAATATAGTATGTATAATATAATTTTCTGAATGGTAATATTCCATTCATTATATATTTCACATTAGGTATTTTTGGTTTTAGAATTATATATATATATATGTATATATATATATATATATATACATATATATGTATATATAGATATATGTGTGATTACATGTGTGTGTTTCTGTGTGTACATGATTATATTTTCATGGTAAATTGGGATCTCTGGGGTTACCAACTACAAAATTAGAGCATTGCAGGTCAGTACATGGGAACACATAGAGATAAGCCACAAAAAACAAAGTAAACCAATTATTAGTGATGTGACTGATTTGATCATATCATATGTTACTTTCATAATATCAGTAAGGCAGAATATTTATTAAATAAGAAAGGAAAAAAGTATGATAGATCTGCTTCAAAAACAATAACCAAAAAAAAGGTTAATTGAGAGCCTACTATGTAAAAGTCATTGGTTTAGACAAAATTAAATAAGTCTTTCTCCCAAATAGCTTACATTCTATTTCCATCTGTATAATGTATGACCCTGAGATTTTTATATTTCTAGACAGTTTATGTGGAGAAAATTTGTTGTTTGCCTCTCATCCTCTATCATGGTCAGATGTAATCCAAATGTGGTATGATGAGTCAAAAAACTTCACATATGGGTTTGGACCAACAAAACCAGGATCAGTGGTTGGCCACTATACTCAGGTAAGATATTTTGCATTGATATTTCATACAGATTAGTGATGCATATTTAATTGCACAAGGTTAAGAGTATATAAGGTGAAGTTAGGTAGCAATGCAGATACAGTACCAGCCCTGGAGTCAGGAAGATGCAGTTTCCTGAATTCAAATGTAGCTTCAGATACTTATTAGCTGTGTGACCCTGGACAAGTCACTTAACTCTGTTGCTTCAGTTTCTTCATCTGTAAATTGAGCTGGAAAAGGAAATGGCAACCCACTCTAGTTATCTCTGCCAAGAAAACCCTAAATCTAAAAATCCTTTGTACCATGTATAATACAAGAGAAAAATGATTCCTTCCCCCAGAAAAAAATATCTTTAAGCTTATAAAATGATACAATGAAACACTCTGAGAACAATTGCATAGTAAAATTTATATGATTTACTGAAGGAGAAAGTGAATAAGGTGGCCATGTAACATTCAGAGATGGCTCTCAACATTATGGCTAGTTACTTAGTTTTCTGCTTTTTATTCAATATAGTTCTGGGATAACTGAAATAGAAAACCAATACTCATTTGGAATTTTATATTTCTGCTTTCAGATTCCTACTTTTACATTGTGTTCAGTTTATACACATATTACTATCTAACTCAAAAATATGTTTTACATCATTGGAACAATTTTACTTCTGGATTTCACTAATGAGGAAAATCTCCCATCAGATGAAAATTGAATCTTCTTCATGATTTGGTTCTCATCAATGTTTTCATGTAAATATTTTGTAGATATTTTCCCCATAACAGTAGAGGTGTCTTCATTTACACTAGAATTTCTAGTCTTCTGTTGCCTATTTTACTGAGAAAGGTCTATCTCCTTTTCTTGTCATGTATGTCCTTGATAAAATGCTTCATGATACTTTTAATGTGCAAATCATTCTTGACAACATACATCCTGCAGCCTCTTTACAGCTATTACATGTCTTTCCTTTATCCTTTAGTTATTTCTAATTTTAGTTCAGAGATTGTGGTGTTTTATGATTTATCCATATAGTATCATGAGAAGAATATCATAAACTTAATATTCATTCTACATTGATGAGTTTGGGATTTTCAAGTCTTAGAAACTTTCCCAAATGAGACACAATGCTTTTTGTTTCTTTTTATTTCATTCTCTGAGTAGATTATTGCCTATCTAAATAGTTTGTGGGATTCATCAGTGTAATGTCCAGGCTAGCTTTTTTTTTTTTTTTTTTTTTTGGAGGCTGGGGTTAAGTGACTTACCCAGGGTCACACAGCTAGGAAGTGTTAAGTGTCTGACACCAGATTTGAACTCTGGTCCTCCTGAATTCAGGGCTGGTGCTCTATCCACTGTGCCACCTAGCTGCCCTCCCTGGCTAGTTTTCAAATGTAATGTCTACGCTAGCTTCCTGAAGGATCTCTGGATAGGCCTTGGTCTTTAGGTAGAGAAGTGATAAAAGCAGGAGAGCCACCACAAGGTTAGTCAAAGATGGAGTCTGGAGTCTGAAATCTTCTTCACTGTATCTGTAGCTGAGACTCTTCTGTGTCTGTGGCTGAGACTCTGATCCCAGTCCTCTCAGCCCTTAAATACCATAGTACAATTACATCACTATAGCAACTGAGCATGTGCCAACTGTAGCCATTATATCACCATATCCCACTAAGTATATACTTAACTAGAGAACTATTATCCCATCAATCACACTGAGTTGGTGCTTAACTATAAACACCCTGCCATCCTGGATTCAAGTATATCTTTCCAGAGTCTGGCCCTGGACATCTCCCACTTTCTATTGTTTTAGAACACAATTGGTCACGCCCTCTCTGACTGCTCAGGAAGGGAGGTAAAAACACCAAAAAGGAGGTGAGAACACCAAAGGGAAATGAGGATTCAAACCAGATATTCAACCCTCTGGGCTGAAGGGTCTTACTTGAAATAGATATACATAAATCCATCAGCATGGGAGGTATTACACAAGCATATACTAATATAACACAGGCTAATAGTATCTTTAATTGAGACCTGTGTGTAAAAATTTGGAGCTATGGCCAGTAAAAATTTATCACACTGGGATGGTTTTACAGCATACATTAATTTGTGCATTGGTATAAAAGATATAGATCTTGTCAGGTCTTATCCCAGATAACTGTACTATTCCCTTAATGGCCTTTAAAAAAATTCTAGCAACAAGCACTAGGTAAGGAGTAAGGCTTTGTTCTGGTTGTGCTGGAAGGTTCACCCACTCTATCACACTGTCTCCTTAATGAAGGACTGCTGTGGGTGCCTCTTTTGTAGCAAAAACTGATATTTTCAAGTGTTTTTGAGAGACTATTTCAACCACATTGGATAAAGCCAGTCCAACTTCTCTCAAAACCTTTTGAGCTTCTTTTGCAAGCTGACATGATCAGTTTAAAGCAGTGTCTCCCCTTAAAATGTCATATAATGGTTGTAATTGATAGGTAGTTAAGCCTAGCATCCATTGGTTGTCTCCTATCAATTTCTGAAAGCCATTTAAGTTGTTCAACTTCTCTATTTTTAAAGGAAGTTTTTGTACTGTAAGCACCTTAGGATAAACTTCATATCTTAAATTCTGAAAAGGAGAATGCCTTTGAATTTTTTCTGGAACTATATGCAGTTTGTAGTTCCTTAGTGTTTCCATGATCTTTTGTAGACATGCTTCTAACATTTGCTCCTCAGGTGCACATCCCAAGATATCATGCATATAATATAATAACATAACTTTTGGAAATGCTTTTCTTACTGGAGTAAGAGCAGCAGCCACATACATTTGACACATAGTAGGGCTATTTTTCATTCCTTGTGACAAAATTGTCCATTCATATATTTTATAAGACTCAGCAAAATTAATACTGGGCACTGAAAAAGCAAATCTTTTCATATCCTCCTTATCTAGAGGGATAGAATAAAAACAATCCTTCATATCTATAATCCAAAGAGGCCATTCACTAAGCAATTTTCCTGACTTCTCAGGAAAGGAGGTGAAAAGCACTAAAGGGAAATGGGGATTGTTAGCGGGCTTCTGGACTGAAGGGTCTTATTAGAAACATGTATGTACAAAGTCATCAGCATGGCAGGTATTACACAAGCACATAGCAATAACTCACAGGCTATTAGTGATGACTTTCCTCACAGACAGTGCAGGCTCATTGTAGTGTAACAAACATGAATTGTACATGCAATTAGAGATATAACAAACAATATAAATCAACATGGTCTTGAAAAAGATTTCCAGAAGTCTTAGAAGGAAGGTATGTAAACAACAGTCACACATACATCTTCTTCAGAAGCCAATCTATTATCCATTGTTTCATGTGTCAGGGAATCCAATGATCCTCAATAGTTTTTGAAGTCCTGCAACAGTTTTTTATATGTTAGGGAATCCAATGATCCCTGCAGATTTTGAAGTCCTGCAATAGTCTTACTATTTCTCAGAAAAATCCAATGATTCCTGAGGGTTTTAAAGTCCTACAACAGTCTTATCATGTCTCAGAGAATTCAATGATTCCTAAGGGTTTTCAAGTCCAACAACAATCTTAGCATGTCTCAGAGAATCCAATGAATCCTGAGAGTTTTGAAGTCCTATAACAATCTTTTCATGTCTCAGGGATTCCAATGATTTCTGAGGATTTTGAAGTCTAACAATTTCTGATGTCCATGAGTTAAATGCCATAACTGCCAGCCTCTTTCAGTGGAGGGCACAGTCAGCAATGAAACCACCTGATTTTTCTTGGGACTTCTCCTTCTCCTTTGTTTCAAGGATCTGCTCCGTCTCTCTCTGATGTACAAGGTGAATATGGCTCAATGGCACCCATCTGATTCCTTCTCCATCTGTGGAGTATAACCAAACCTTCTCCCCCAAGCAGTTAACCTATCTGGTCCCTTCCGTTCACCACTTTCTGGGTCTCTTTACATCACTTGAAGATTATCTAAAGATAGTGGAGCTGCTAGTACTGGACACTGCCTTTCTAGTAGGTCTGCCAGAGTCAGTGCATCATTGTCAAAAATCAAGAAGTCAATAGCATAAAAAGCTAGATTTAGAAGTTCTCTAGGGTTACCTGTAGCTCCCCCTTTGTTTTGTTTTTGAGGAGCATCTTAATGTCTCTGTTTCTCCTCTCTGCTGTTGCTTGTCCTCAAGGATATAAAGATATGCTAGCATGTGCACAAAAGTGTTCAAAATGTTTAGAAGTATATGCAGGTCCATGGTCTGTTTTTATTGCTTGTGGCACACCCATAATTGCAAATGCTTGTGTAAGGAATTCAGTGACCACTCAGGCTGTCGCTTTTGCTGCTGGTATTGCAAAAGTGAATCCTGAAAAAGTGTCTACCACAACATGGATAAAAGACAGATGACCAAAAGATTTATAATGGGTCACATCCATTTGCCAAATTTTGTTAGGTCTCAAACCATGAGGGTTCTTCCCTGGAGGGAGTTTGGGAGCGTGGAAAGAAATGCAAGCTATACAGGCTTTTACTATGCTCCTAGCTTCCTCTCTTGTTATTCCAAATTGTAAATGTAAAGCTCGAGCAGCCTGATAATATTTAAAATGTGATTTTTGGGCTTCTTGAAATAAAGGAGTATTGGCCAATATGGTTAGAAGGCTATCTATCTTTGAATTACCATCAAAAATAGGACTGGGACGTCCACTATGAGAGTGGACATACAAGATATAAATCTTACCTGGATGCTTTCTCACTTGCTCTTGAAGTTCCTTAAAGAGCTAATATATATAAAAGGCTAAAAATTTTATTTGGGATGTGGCAATTCTTTGTATCATACCTACTGAATAGACTGAATCAGATATTATATTTTTATCTCCTGTATAATAAGTAAGAGCTAGAATGATTGCATATAATTCATTCTGCTGAGTGGACTGAAAAGGAGTTCTGACTACTCTCTTTATAGTTGTCACAAGAGTATACAGCACAAGTATTATGTTTGAATGCATTTGTGAAAATAGTTGGTCCTTTAAGAGGAACCTTAGAAACCTTTTCTTCAAAAATCCATTGCCAATTATGTAGTAGCAGGGTTATCTTTAATGGAAACCCATGTGTAAAATTTGAAGCCATGGCTAATGAAATTTGCCACTCTGGGATGGTTTCACAGCATATATTAATTTGTGCATTAGTATAAAAGGTGTATATCTTCTCAGGTCTTATCCCAGATAATTGTACTGCTCATTTAATGCCCTTTAATAAAATTCTAGCCACAAGCACTGGTAAGGAGTAAGGCTTTGTTCTGATTGTGCTGGGAGGTTCACCCACTCTATCACACTGTCTCCTTGATGAAGGACTGCTGTGGGTGCTTTTTGTGTGCAAAAACTGATATTTCCAAGGGTTTTTGAGTGATTCTTTCAACCACATTGGATAAAGCCAGTTCAACTTCTGTCAGAGCCCCTTGAGCTTCTTTTGTAATCTGGCATGGTGAGTTTAAAGCATTGTCTCCCCTTAAAATGCCATATAATAGTTGCAATTGATAGGTAGTCAAGCCTAACACTGGACGCATCCATTGGATATCTCCTATCAATTTCTGAAAGTCATTTAAGGTGTTTAGTTTCGCTATTATTAAGGAAAGTTTTTGTACTGTAAGTACCTTAGGGTATAATTCATATCCTAAATATTAAAAAGGAGCATGTCTTTGAATTTTTCCTGGAGCTATGTTCAATTTGTAGTTCCTTCGTGCTTCCATGATCTTTTGTAGACACACGTCTAACATTTGTTCCTCAAGAGCGCATCCCAATATATCATCCATGTAATGTAATAACATTACTTTTGGAAATGCTGTTCTCACAGGAGTAAGAGCAGCAGCAGTATACATTTGACACAAAGTAGGGCTGTTTTTCATTCTCTGTGGCAAAACTATCCATTCATATCTTTTATAAGGCTCAGCTAAGTTAATGCTGGGCACTGAAAAAGCAAATCTTTTCATATCCTTCTTATCTAGAGGGATAGAATAGAAACAATCTTTAATGTCTATAATCCAAAGAGCCCATTCTCTAGGCAATTGAGTAGGAGATGGAAGTCCAGGCTGAAGAGTTCCCATAGTTTCCATCTGTTAATTTACCTTTCTTAAATCAGTCAACATCCTCCATTTTCCAGATTTCTTTCTTACAACAAATACTGGGGAATTTGAAGTACTTAGAGAAGATTGTAAGTGTCCTTGATCAATTTTCTCTTGTACTATATCAATAAGGCCTGAATTTTATCGCTGCCTAAGGGGCTACTGTTCTATCCACACTGGTATATCAGTTTTCCATTGGATAGGAACAGGTGAAAGCATTAGCAGGCCTAAAAAAACAAAGTATTCATTTTTAATCCTAATTGTTGTAAAATGTCTCTTCCCCACAAATTGATAGGGATTTTTTCAACCCTAACAGGAGTAAAAACCCCTGTTTCATCTTCAATCTTTTTCTCCCATCAGATAGATTCCTGGTTGATTGGTCATGTCTGGGTACTGAATTTATAGTCGCTCTCTGGGTGTAACATTGGCTGCCATTGCCCCAAGTATTTTTTTTGCCTTGGGTCCTGGGGCTGGGCCCCCTCATCTAGTTTCTCTGAATCAGTCTACATTCTGATGCCCAATGGAAGCCTTTGTTGCATTTTGGACATAGGATATTGGGTCTTGTTCTTCCACCCTGTTTTCTTATTCTGTCTCTATGTCAACATTGAGCTTTCAGATGTCTTACTTTTCCACATTGAAAGCATTGATGAATCTCTTTGGAAGTCCCTTGCCAAGAGGGACCCTGTCTTCCCATGTTGGGATCTTGGGAATTCTGAACCATAGCCTGGCTATAAAAGGTATTTGTGCCCACTGTGACACAGCATCTTATGATCTCCTCTAAAGGAGCATCCTTGAGTAGTCCTAGTATAACTCTTCTACAAACCTCATTAGCATTTTCTTTAGCAAGTTGCCTTATCATAATGCCTGTTACTGCATTTTCACCATTAGTTCGTATGATAGCTGTCTGCAAAAGTCCCACAAAATCAGCATAAGGTTCATTTGGCCCTTGTGCAATTTTTATGAAGACTTCATCCTTGTCATTTTTACTGAGGAGAAAAGCCCATGCTTTGGTACCAGCAGCAGCAACTTGTTCATATGCTGCTATGAGGTAATTAATCTGTACTGAAATTTCTGCATAAGAACCTACACCTGTTAGTTGGTCACAGGTGATTGAAGTATTAACTCCACTTTGACTATTTTGTTGGGCTTGTATCCTACAGAGCTCACTATATTCAGAAAGCCACAACAAGTTTTGTCCAGGTTCTAAGCATACCCTTGCTATAGATTTCCAGTCACTAGGAGTAAAGATTTCATAAGCCAAATTCTGTAATAATATCTTAACATAAGCTGGTGTAGCCCCATAAAGAGTGCAAGCTTTTTCAGGTCTTTGAGGATGTCTATATTAAAAGGAATGTATCTTCTACTCTCTTGACCTAAAGAGTTAAACTGTTGAATCAAGGGATATATTTGGAGTTTCAGATCACCTATATCCTTCCCTTCTTCTGTGGCTTTAAGTACTGCCTTTTGCAATCTAGTCATAGGGGGTGATTGCTGGGGAGGGAGGTGCTATTGATATCACCGCCCCTCCCATTACACCTCCTCCCTCCATTCTGGAAGATGGAGTTGATGAGGGCATGTCAATAATCTACTCCCTAGGTGGGGTTGAAGCTTTCTCAAGAGAGCCAGAATCACCATGCCCTTGAACCTCATTTAAGTCCCCATGCCCTCTGGCAATATGGTCATTAGATTGTACTTTGTCTTCCTCTTTTTCCTCACACTTCTTCATCTGGCTGTTTCTAAATTTTTTTTTCCTTTTTCTATAACTTGCAAGATTCTTTAAGGCCAATTGAATTATGTTGTATATATAGAATGCATCTGTGGAAATTGAATGAGGACCTCTATCATTGTTCTCCCACAAGTTTCCAATTATCTGCATTTATTTCTTCTTCCTCTAAGAACCAAGGGGATGTGCGCCCTAATGTACCCAAGAGTCTATCAAACTGTTCCCAGGTTATAATTAAACCTTGTTCCTCAATTAACTTAAGCATGCTTTCTATTGTGCCCCTTTGGGGCAGGAGTGGGGCTGGAGCTGGAGCTGGGGCTGGGGCTGGGGGAGAATCTTTTCCTAACATCTGCCCCATTTCAGCTAGAAAAGGTTACTAGTTTAGCCCTTAACAAAGTAAGTTCCCTGTTTGTCTATTAAAATACTCATCTAATTTCCTGGTCACCTAGGGACTTCTTCAGTGAAAGTAGGGTGCTTGGCCCATACCTTGGGTGCCAAAATATAATGACCGTGTTAGTACCCTGGATAACCTAGAATCAGCCAGAGTCAGGATAAGCAAAATCCTTTATTCTTTGTCTTTTGGGGACACCATCAGGGGATTACATATAGGAATCTCCACACCTCCTTTCTCTCCAAGACCAAAGAATGAAACTGCTTGTCCTACTCTCTTTCACCCTTCTATGTCCACACCCACAGATCAAGTAAGCACAAAATAGTTGAGTAGGGTCATCCTTCAAGCATACGTTAATAGAGTATTGTCCAATTGGTAATTAGCCTCAAGTGCTCGATTTCCAAGTGCTCAGAGTTTCAGCCCTTTACACTGCCTAACTTGGTCTACATGTTCAGTGCCATAACAATAAAACTGCCAAAAATATTTCATAGAACTAGAAAAAATAACAATAAATTCATCTGGAAGAAAGAAAGGTCAAAAATATCAAGGCAATTAATGAAAAAAAAATACAAAGGATGGTGGCTTAGCAGTACCAAACCTAATATTATATAATAAAGCAGCAGTAATCAAAACTATCTAGTACTGGCTAAGAAATTGAATAGTGGATTCAGTGTGAAATAGATTAGATATACATGACACCATAATCAAGATCTATAACAATCTAGTGTTTGATAAATCCCTAAACTTCAGCTTCTAGAATAAGAACTCACTATTTGACAAAAATTGCTGGAAAAGAGGAAAATAATATGTCAGATATTTGGCATAGAGCTTCATCTTATACTACATACCAAAAGAAGGTCAAAATGGATACATGATTTGGGCATAAAGAATGATACCATAAATAAATTAGCAGAAAAAAAGCATAATTTACCTCTCAGATCTTTGGAGAAGGGTGTAATTTATAACTAAAGAAGAACTAGATAACCTTATGAAAGGCAAAATGGACAATTTTGATCACATTAAATTGAAATAGTATTGCACAAACAAAACAAACAGAAACATGACTAAAAGGAAAATACAAATCTGGGGGAGGGATCTTTATAGACAGTATTTCTAATAATAGTCTCATTTCTAAAATATATAAAGAACTGTGTCAAATTTATAAAAATATAAGTATCTCCCCATTGATAAATGGTCAACAGATATGAACAGACAATTTCCAGATCATGAAATTAATTCGTAATTTTCCATGGAAAACAATTTGTACTCCTTTAATATTCCCTACTGGACATAGAGAAGGAAGTGGCTAGTACCACCTGTCTTCTACTTTTCAGAAAAATACCCACTTTCTTCCTCTTTTTTCCCTTCTCTGATGATTATATAGTAGGTTTGAGGGGTACAGGATAAGTATCAATTGCTAATCTATTTTCATTGTCTTTTCAGAGACATGGGGATGTTATGGTTAAAGATATTAGGTTCTCAATTTATAGAAATCTTTAATAACATCCCCATGACTCTGAAATATGAATCTTATTAATATCATATTAATGAGCTGCTATATTCATTATTGAGGCAGAAATATCCCTAATAGTTCACATGCTGAATAGTTGTCATTAAATGTATCTTTCTATTGAGTGAAATGTATTATTCAGTCACAATTATTCCAAGAACTGTCATCTTATCAGTTGATAAAAAGAAATTGGAGTTTTGAGTATAGTAGCTTTTCATATATGTGGTTTGCTCCATTTTCACTAGTGGTTAATAAAGAAAATAAGGCACTATCTCCTCAAAATTTTGAAATAGAGATACATCAAATATCCATAAAATATAAATGAAAATTTTAACGAGATAAATTAATATATTGCTCATTGACTCTTAGGCTTTTTTTGCTTGATTTCATTTGCTTCCAGTCAGATTAATTGTAAGGCCTAAAAATGTGACCAAAGACCAGTTTTTGTGACTTTCTTATATATATATGCTATTTTTAAAACACCTGAAGACTGAAAATATTTTTTAAACATTGGCATATGAGGATTCATGCTTTAAAAAATGTTTAAAACACAACTTAAATTTGATAATCACATTGCTTTTCTCCTTTCAGACTGTTTGGTCCACTTCTTACATGATTGGCTGTGGTGTTGCTCATTGCCCCAATCAGAAGACATTTAAATACTTCTATACATGCCACTATTGTCATGGGTATGTATAAATTCAAATTTAGAAATTATTTACAATATATCCACCTAAAGCATTATAGCTTACTGCCTTAATCATTGCAAAAATGAATTTCCTTTTAGGATAGGTTATTTTTATAAAGCATACATGGCTGATTTAATAGCTTACAGGTAGATTTTTCAAAATATTTAGTCATGATTCTTTAACTTCCTGACTATTAAATTTACCCTTAAATAAAATCATAATGCTAGGAATGGATTGTACCTTAGGGAATCACCTTTCACACACAACCATTTTTTGTCAGTGTAACTGAGAGACAGAGAGATTAGTGACTTCACGAAGCTCCTATAAATATTAATATCAGAGTTTGGATTTGAATTCAGGTTGTTGTCAGAAATACAAAGAACACAAATTCTCAGAAGTTATCAATATTACATTTTTAATAACATCACTGCTTTTATAATTTAGAAAGAAAAAGTCATATCAAGACATCTAGATATGTATGTCATTAACTCTAGCAATAACAAATTAGATATGTCCATGGTCAAGAGAAACAGGCACTATCTCTTCCATTATTTTTCCCTTATGCCTCAGAATATCCACCTTAATTTTTGACAGCATCTTCAGGCCTAAAAAAAATTCAGCCAAATTAATATAGAAATCCTGACCAAAAGATCGTTTACTACATAATATCAGGTCTCTGAAAGCCCAATATATTTTCTTTTATATAGTGATGTGTTTCCACAGCCAAACAGAAGAATCATCATCTATATCTAAATAGTTTGAGATAACTATAGGATAAGTTCTGGAATTAAGAGCTTACTAGTATTTTCATTGAAATCCTTATCACTTCGGTAAATAGAACAAATTTTGCAACAATAATAAAAAGTCAATTTAAGGGTAATTTTTGCTGTTTCCATTTGCTCTGAGCTAAATTGACCTGAGGGTGAAAACAATTTGAAGAGAGCAAGATTGATTTTCTGTTTGTTTCCTTCCATCTTATGTAATACTGCCATATTCACCACTTGTCCACTCAATCTTTTAGGCCACAGGTTCTCAAACAATAGCCCTTGGGCCAGATACAGCCCGCTGAGGACTTTTACTCGGCCCTCCGGCTTATGGCAAACGAGTGAGGGGTGGAAACAGAGTGTGAGTTTTTGTTTTCACTATAGTCCAGCCCTCCAAAAGTCTGAGGGACAGTGAACTGGCCCCCTATTTAAAAAGTTTGAGGACCACTGTATCTAGGTCATCAAGGTATCCTACTGACTCACCTCCATCACAAATTATACATCTTATATTTCATTCTATCGATATCAATGTGCATATATGTTTCATATTGATATTGCTTCATTATCTATGCTACCCTTTAGCAAGATATAGTTTCCTTCCTTATCTCTTTTAATTAGAACAATTTTTGCTTTTGCTTGATAAGGATGGCTACCCCTGCTTTTTTTTTTTTTTTTTTTTTTTTTAACTTTAACTGAAGCATAATAGATTCTGCTATAGCCTTTTATCTTAACTTTGTTATGTATCTCCCTGTCTTAAATGTGGTTCCTATAAACAGCATATTGTAGGATTCTGGCTATTGATCCAGTCTGCTATCCATCTCCACTTTATGGGAGAGTTCATCCCATTCACATTTTTGGTTAAAACTACTAATTCTGTATTTCCTGCCATCTTATTTTCCCCAGATTATACTTTTCTTTTTCTTTCCCTCATTATCCCCCCACCCAATATTAAACTTATGGGCACCATTTGCCTCACGCAGCTCTCCCTCTCTAGAATCCACCCGCCCGCTTTGAGTCTGTCTCCCTTTCTTATACCTTTCCTTTATTTTTTCTGCATTCCCTTCTATTTAGCCTATTCTTCCTTTTTCCTTTTTCCTCTCCCACGTTTTAGTGAGGTGAGAGAAGTTTCTCTATAAACCAAATATGTCTACTATTTTCCCTTTAAGCCAAATCTGATGAGAGTAAGATTCACATAATGTTCCTCCCTCTCCCTAAATTCCCTCAGATATGATAGGTTTTCTTTGCCTCTTTGTGGAATATAATTTCCATCTTTTTATCTCCCCTTTTCCCTTTTTCTTATACAATCTCCTTTCCACTTCTACTTCCCTTTTTTATATAACAGCAAAATTGAATTATGCACTTGGTCTTTATGTAGGCCCTAACAAAAATACAGTTCTCAAGAATTCTTTTTATCTTCTATGCTTCTCTTGAGTCCTATATTTGGAGGTCAAATTTTTTGTTTAGCTCTGGTTTTTTCATTAGGAATAAATGGAATTCACCTGTTTCATTGAATGTTCATCTTCTTCCCCGGAAAAAAATGCTCAGATTAGCTGGGTAGTTTATTCTTGGCTACATTCCAAGTTCTTTTGCCTTTTGGAATATCGGATTTCAGGCCCTTCGATCTTTTAATGTAGAAACTGCTAAATCCTCAGTTATCCTTATTGTGGCTCCTCAGTATTTGATTTTTTTTTCTGGCTCCTTATAATATTTTTTCCTTAGCCTGATAGTTCTGAAATTTAGCTGCAATATTCCTTGGAGTTTTTTTTAGGGTCTCTTTCAGAAGGTGTTTGATGAATTATTTCAATGTCTATTTTACCTTCTGATTCTTTTACAACTAGGTAGTTCTCTTTGATCATTTCCTGTAAAATAGTGCCTAGGCTCTTTTTTTTAATCATAATTTTCAGGAAGTCCAATAATCCTCAGATTATCTCTCCTGTTGTTTTTTCAAGTAGGTAGTTAACATTTTTTTCTATTTTTTTCATTGTTTTGGTTTTGCTTGACTGATTCTTGATGTCTCAATGAATCATTCATTTCTGTTTGTTCAGTTCTGATTTTTAATGAATTATTTTCTTCATTAACTTTTTTAAACTTCTTTTTGTATATGTCCAATTGAGTTTGTAAATGAGTTGTTTTGTTCTATGGAATTTTCTTCCATTTCACTAACTTTTTTTTAATAAGTAATTTTCTTTTTTCAATTCACAAATCCTACTTTCCTGGGAGTTCTTTATCTTTGCCAATTCACAAATTCTGTTTCCCAGGGAGTTTTTTACCTTTTCCAATTCACATTTCAGGAATTTGTTTTCTTTTTCCACTTAATCAAATCTTTCTTTTAATGAGATATATGCCTTTTCCATACTCTCTTGCAGAGCTTCTCTTTCCTTTCCCCATTTTTTCTTCTGGTTCTCTTTTAAGATCTTTTATAATTTCTTTTAGGAGAGCCTTATGTAATGGGAACAAAGTTATATCCCCCTTTGGGGTTTTGTTTGGAGACGATTTGCTATTAGTCTCTTCAGGATTGTAAATCTGCTCTCTTTCTGTATAGAAGCTATCTATAGTTAGAGTTCAGTTTGCTTTCTTACTCATTTTTTAAAAGCCCTTAGGATCTTTCTTCAGGGCAAGGAGGTTCTCAGCTTTCGCTAAAGAACAGGGACAGATGGACAGTGACTGTCTTGCGAACAAGCTGCAAAGAGAGGTCACCCTGCAGAAATATTACTGCCCTGGGCAGAGCCCCACTGTGTGGAACGGTGACTGCCCTGGGCAGAGCCCTGCTTTGGGGAATTCAACTGCACAGCTGCGCTATGATTGCACTGAGTCACTCTTGGTATTGGGTGTGTATGGCCATGTCCTGATAAACTCTGGAATTTTGGGGTACACTCTACCTTTGTATTTGTGCAACTTCTCTGCTGATCTACTGCTTTGCAACCAAAGCAGAGCAGCCAACTTGTGGTAAAGTCCTTCCTGCAAATTCTCCACCTTTGGAGACTACATCCTGCTCCCAGTCCACTCAACATGTGCTAGCTTTCATGTTCTGCCTCCCTCCCTGTGCTAGCCTCCTTCTACCTGATCAAGAGAGACCTTTTCTGGTGATCTTCCAGATTATCTTTGGCTGGTAATTTATTGTACTCTCAATATATGTGCATTCTACCAGTTAACCACTATTTCAGAGGCTGAATTTGGTAATTAATAAGTGAGGGTAGAAGGAAACTCAGAATGAAGTGTGTGTCCTCTCTGCCATCTTGGCTCCACCCGAGCAAAACCTTTTTTAATTTTATGTAATCAAAATGATCAATTTTGTACTTCATATATGTTCTCAATTTCCTGCTTGACAGATACATTATCTCTTGATTTTTTATTTATTTATAGTACTTCCCTTTATGTCTAAATTATGAAACCATTTGGCCATTATCTTGACATAGGATATGAGCTATTGATCCATGCCTAATTTTTGCCATATTATTTTCCAGTTTTTCTAGTAATTTTGTTAAATAGTGAGTTCTTAGCCCAGACTCTAAATACATTGCACAAAGAAACTCATTTAAAAGTAAAATTGGCTGAAAGCAAAAGGAGATTTTTTTAAAAAGCTAACTGAAGAAAAAAATTCACTAAAAAATAAGGACAGGATGAATGGAAATGAGAATAACTCAATAAGACATCCAAGACTAAGAAAGAAAGAAAGAAAGAAAGAAAGAAAGAAAGAAAGAAAGAAAGAAAGAAAGAAAGAAAGAAAGAAAGAAAGAAAGAAAGAAAGGTAAAATACATTGGAAAAAACAACTAACTTAGAAAATAAATCCAGAAAATATAATTAAAGTATTATTGGACTATCTGAAATCCATGATGGAAAAAAAAAAAAAAAAAAAAAAGATCCTGGACAACATCTTTTAAGAAATCATCAAGAAAACTGTCCTGATATCTAACAACCAGGGGGGTAAAATAGTCACTGAAACAATCCACAATCGCCTCCTGAAAGAAATCCCAAATTGAAAATTGGAAGTAATATTGTAGCTAAATACCAGAATTATCAGATCAAGGAAAAAATATTGTAAGCAGGCAGGAAGAAACAATTCAAATATCAAGGAACCACAATAAGGATTACCCAGGACCTAACAGCTTTACTATTAAAGGATCGGAATATGATATTCTGGAAGGCAAAGGAGCTTGGACTACAACCAAGAATCAACTATCCAGCAAAATTAAGCAGGGGAAAAGTTGTATGTATAATGAAATAGGTAAATTTCAATCATTTCTGATGAAAAGACCAAAGCCAAACAGAAAATATATGATCTTCAAATACAACACTCAAGAGAAGGATAAAAAGGTAAAAAAGAAAAAAAAATGGTTTTTAAGGTTGAAATGTTTATATGTTTACATGGGAAGAGTATACATGTAGCTCTAGAGAATGGTATCTTTGCCAGGGAAGTTAGAAGGAGTATATTTAGGGTGTCCGTGTAAGTTGACTCTAATGTGATGATGTGAAAAAAAAATGAAGAGTGTAAAAGGTACTCTACTAGGAGGAGAAAAAAAGGGAGGGAAAATGGGGTAAATTAAATAACATGAAGAGGCACAAAAGACCTATTACACTTGAGGGACAGGAGGGAGTGGAACAAGCAGTATTTGAACCTTAATTTCATTGGATTTTGCTCTGAGAGAATAAAATGCATACCCACTTTGGTATAGAATTTTTTCTTGCTCGATATGGGAGTAGGAGGGAAAAGAGGAAAGGATTATCCTTTAGAGGGGAGAGCATAAGTAAAAGAGGAAAGGGAAAAGAAAGGGAAGGAAGGAGAGAAGATTGAAGGAGGTGATCATCAGAGGCAAAACACTGGTGAGGAGAGAAAGGGTGAAAGGAGAGAGAAACATATAACCTGGAAAAAGAGGATAGTGGGAAATATATAGTTAGTAATCTTATCTCTAAATGTGAATGGAATAAACTGTCCCACAAAAAAGAAGTGGATTAAAATCCATAATCATACCCTATGGTGGTTACAAGAAATAGATTTGAAATGGAGAGCTACATACAGGTAAAGGACTGGAGCAGAATGTATTATGTTTCACCTGAAGGTAAAAAAAAAAAAAAAAAAATAGCATAGTTAACAATTCTAATCTCATATCAACCAAAAAGCAAAAATAAATCTAATTCAAGGGTTAAAAAGCAAATCAAGGACACATTTAATAATTTCATTCAAGAGAATGATAATAATGAGACAACATACCAAAATTTGTGGGATACAGTCGAAGTGGTAATAAGGGGAAATTTTTTATCTCTAGAGGCTTACTTGCATAAAACAAAAAAAGAGAAAATCAATGAATTGGGCTTGCAACTAAAAAAGCTAGAAAAAGAATAAATTAAAAGAACCCAATCAAATGCTAAATTTGACATTTTTTAATAGCTTTTTATTTACAAGATATATGCATGGGTAATTTTTCAGCATTGACAATTGCAAAACCTTTTGTTCCAACGTTTCCCCTCCTTTCCCCCATAAATCCCCCAAGATGGCAGGTTGAACAATATATGTTAAATATGTTAAAGTATAAGTTAAATACAATATATGTATACATGTCCATATATATATTTTGCTGTACAAAAAGAATTGGACTTTGAAATAGTGTGTAATTAGCCTGTGAAGGAAATAAAAAATGCAGGTGGACAAAAATAGAGTGATTGGGAATTCTATATAGTGGTTCGTAGTCATCTCCCAGAGTTCTTTCTCAGGGTGTAGCTGGTTCAATTCATTACTGCTCTATTGGAACTGATTTGATTCATTTCATTATTAAAGAGGGCCACATCCTTCAGAACTGATCATCATTGTTGCTGAAGTATATAATGATCTCCTGGTCCTGCTCATTTCACTCAGCATCAGTTCATGTAAATCTCTCCAGGCCTTTCTGAAATCATCCTGCTGATCATTTTTTACAGAACAATAATATTCTATAATATTCATACACCACAATTTATTCAGCTATTCTCCAATTGATGGGCTTCCACTCAGTTTCCAGCTTCTAGCCACTACAAAGAGGGCTTCCACAGACATTCTTGCACATACAGGTTCCTTTCCCTTCTTTAAAATCTCTTTGGGATATAAGCCCAGTAGGAACACTGCTGGATCAAAGGGTATGCACAGTTTGATAACTTTTTGAGCATAGTTCCAAATCACTCTCCAGAATGGCTGGATGTATTCACAATTCCACCAACAATGTATCAGTGTCCCAGTTTTCCAATATCCCCTCCAACATTCCACATTCTCTTTCCCTGTCATTCTAGCCAATCTGACAGGTGTGTAGTGGTATCTCAGAGTTGTCTTAATTTGCAATTCTCTGATAAATAATGACTTGGACAGGGGCAGCTAGGTGGTGCAGTGGAGAGAGCTCCAGCTCTGAATTCAGGAGGACCCGAGTTCAAATCTGGTCTCAGATATTCAACACTTCCTAGCTGTGTGACCCTGAGCAAATCACTTAACCCCAGCCTCAGGAAAAAAAAATGATTTGGAGCATTTTTTCATATGGCTAGAAATAGTTTCAATTTCTTCATCTGAGAATTGTCTGTTCATAATCTTTGGCCATTTATCAATTGGAAAATGGCTTGATTTCTTATAAATTAGAGTCAATTCTCTATATATTTTAGAAATGAGGCCTTTATCAGAACCTGTGACTGTAAAACTGTTTTCCCAGTTTATTGTATCCCTTCCAATCTTGTCTGCATTAGTTTTATTTGTACAAAAACTGAGTGGATGCCCATCAATTGGCAAATGGCTGAATAAAGTGTGGTATATGAATGTTATGGAATAATGACTAACAGAATGATTTCAGAGAAGCCTGGAGAGACTTATATGAATTGTTCCTAAGTGAAATGAGCAGAACTGGAAGATCATTATACACAGCTACAACAAAATATGATGATCAACTCTAATGGATGTGACTCTCTTCAACAATGAGATGATTCAAACTAGTTCCAACTGTTTAGTAATGAAGAGAATCAGCTACACCCAGAGAGAAAAATATGGGAAATGAATGTGGACCACAATATAGATTTTTCACTCTTTCTATTATTGTTTACTTGCATTTTTGTTTTCCCTCTCGGGTTTTTTTTTCTTTATTTCAAGATCTGATTTTTCTTGTGCAGCAAGATAATTGTATAAATATGCATACATATATTGGATTTAACATATATTTTAGCATATTTAACATGTATTGGACTACCTGACATCTAGGGGAGGAGGCGGGGGAAAGGAGGAGAAAAGTTGGAATAAATAAAAAGCTATAAAAAAATTCTAATTAAAAAGATAAGGAAGGAAATTAAATCTTGCAAAAGGTACCATATATAATGAAGCAATGTCATTGTTATACATATGTGCACCAAGTAGTATCACATCCAAATTTTCAGAGAAGTTATGGGAGTTGCAAAAAGAAATATTCAGCCAAAGGATACTGGGGGAAAAGGAGTATCTCAAGCTCCCTCTATCAGAATTAGATAAGTCCTACCACAAAATAAAGAAGAAAGAATTTAAGGAAGTGAATTCTAAAAAAAGTTAGATATCATAGACCTTTGGGAAAAAATTACATGAATCAGAAATGAGGTGCATCTTTCCTCTGTACATGGTATCTACACAAACATTGACCATGTGTTAGGGCATAAAAACTTCATAATCAAATTTAGAAAGGTAGAAATGGAAAATACATCATTTTCAGATCATGATGCAATAAAAAATTACATGTAATAAAGTGCCATGGAAAAATAAACCAAAAATTAATTGGAAAATAAACTAATCCTAAATAATGTGTAAATCAAACAACAAATCATGAAACAATCTATAATTTATCCATCAGAAATGACAGTAATGAGACAACAATCAAAAATTTATGGGATGCTAGCAAAGCAGTTATTAGGGGAAATTATATATTTCTAGTTGCTTACATAAATAAAATAGAGAAAGAGAATATTAAGGAATTGAGCATTCAACTAAAAAAATAGGAAAAGAATAAATTAACCCCCTCCCAATTAAATAGCAGTTAGAAATTCTGAAAATCAAAGGAGAGATTAATAAAATTTAAAGTAAGAAAACTATTTAATAAATAAAACTAAGAGTCAGTTTAATGGAAAACCCAACAAAATAGGTTTATACATTTGGTTAATATGATTAGGAAAAGGAAAGAAGAGGAACAAATTAAAAGTATCAAAAGTTAAGAGGATGAACTTAACCTCAATGAAAAGGAAATTAAAGTAATAATTAGGAGCTATTTTGTCCAATTATACGTCAAAAAATCTGATAATCTGAGGGAAATGGAAGCATACTTACAGAAATATAGATTGTCTAGATTAACATAAAAATAAAGTACTTAAATAGTCCTATTTTAGTAAAAAGAAATAGAATAAGTTATTAATCTATTCCTAAGAAAAATCTCCAAGACCAGATGGATTTACAAATTAATTCTACCAAACATTTAAAGAATAATTAATTCCAATATTATATAACCTTTTTTGGAAAAATAGCGTGGGAAAGAGTCCTACCAAATTCATTTTATGACACAGATATTGTGTTGTTACCTAAACCAGGTTAGGTCAATATAAAGAAAGATTATAGATAAATTTTCCTAATGAATATTGGTGCAAAACTCTTAAATAAAATATTAGCAAAAAGATTACAGCAATGTATCACCAGTATAATACACTAAGATGAAGTAGGATTTATACAAGAAATGCAAGGCTGATTCAATATCAGGAAACTATCAGTACAATTGACTATATCAATAACCAGACTAACAGAAATCATGATTATCTCAATAGATACAGAAAAAAATGACAACATGCAACACTCATTCCTATTAAAACCATTAGAGAACATGGACATTTTCCATAAAATGATAAAGCAGAATCTATCAAAAAACATTAGCAAGCATTATGTATAATGGGGATAAACTATAAGCATTCTCAGTTTAGATCAGGGTGTGAATAGGATGTCCATTATTACCACTAGTATTCAATATTGTACTAGAAATGTTAGCTTTATTAATAAGAGGAAAAAAAGAATTAGAGTAGGAATGAAAAAACAAATCTATCATGCTTTGCAAATGATATGATGGTATATTTAGCAAATCCCAGAGAATCATCTAAAAACTACTATAAACAAATAAATCTAGAAAAGTTGCAGGAAATAAAATAAATCCATAGAAATCATCACTATTTTTATTCTATATTAAAATATATATTCTATATTATGATACATAATCATAAATCATCAGTATGTACCATTATCTATCAACAATGCCTAGGACCAAAGAGAAATTGCATTTAATCCCATTTAAAATACTGTAAATAATATAAAATATTTAGAAGTCTACCTGCTAAGACAAAGCCAGGAACTATATGAACACAATTACAAAAAACAATTTTCATACAAATTGTTAGATTTAAATGATTTGAAGAATATCAAATGCTCAAGGATAGGCCAAGCTAATATAATAAAAATGACAATTCTTTATATATATATATATATATATATATATATATTCACAGCCATAGCAATCAAATCATGCAGAAATTACTTTATAGAACTAGAAAAAAATAATAGCAAAATTCATGTGGAAAAACAAAAGGTGAAAAATTTTAAGGGAATTAATGAAAAAAAAAATTGCAAAGGAAGGTGGCCTACCTCTACTAGACCTGAAAAATATTTTACAAAGTGGTGGTCATCAAAACCATTTGGAACTGGCTAAGAGAGTAGTGTATCAGTGGAATAGATTTGATTCACAAGACACAATAGTCAATAATCTAGTGTTTGATAAATCCAAGATTCCAGCATCTGGGCTAAGAGCTCACTATTTGATAAAAATTATTGGGGAACTTGAAAAACAGTGCAACAGAAACTAGGCATTGATCAACATCTAACACCCTATACCAAGATAAGATTGAAATGGGTTCATAATTCAGACATAAAGGATGAAACTGTAAGTAAATTAGGAGAACAAGAGAAGTCTCCTTCTAAGATTGATGGGAAAGGGGGGAATTTGTGACCAAAGAAGAACCAGAGAACATTATGAAATGGAAAATGGATAATTTTGATTACAGTTAAAAAGTTTTCGTACAAACAAAATTAGCACATCCAAGATTAAAAGAGAGGCAGAATGCTGGAAAACAATTTTTATAGCTAGTATTTCTGATAAAAGCCTCATTTCTAAAATATATAGTCAATTGACTCATATTCACAAGAATAGATGCCATTGCTCAATTGATAGTCAAAGGGTATGAACAGATCTTTTCTGTAGGTGATTTTTGTTGCTGATAGTGGTGGTGGTAATGTTTTGGTGAGTCAATTTGTGTTAAGTGACTTACCCAGGGTCACAAAACTAATAAATATTAGGTATCCGAGGCCAGCTTTGACCTCAGGTCCTCCTGACTTCAGGGCCAGTGCTCTATCTACTTTGCTATCTAGTTGCCATTGAACAGACAATTTTCAGATGAGGAAATTAAAGCCATCTATAATCTTATGAAAAATGCTTGAAATCACTATTGATTAGAGAAATGAAAAATCAAAGAACTCTGAGGTACCATCTATCAAACTGGTTAAATTATAGGAAAAATAATTATAAATGCTGGAGAAGATGTAGGAAATCTAATATAATAATGCATTGTTGATGGAGTTGGGAACTTATGTAATCATTCTGAAGAACAATTTTGCAATTATGTCTAAAGGGCTATAAAACTGTGCCTGCCCTTTGATACAGAAGTCTTTCTACTGGGTATCCTAAAGAAATCATTAAAAAAGACTAAAAGACTCACATGTCCAAAAATGTTTGTAACAACACTTTTTGTAGTGTTGGGAATGGGTGAATAAGTTATGGTGTATGAATGTAATAAAATATTATTGTTCTATAAGAAATAGTGATGAAGTTGATTTCAGAAAATCCTGGAAAGACTTAAATAACTGATGCTAAAGGAGCAAAACTAAAAAAAAAAAAAAAAAAAAAAAAAAAAGAATTATACACAGTAACAAGGCTATGTGATGATCAACTGTGATGGACTTAGCTCTTTTCAACAATGACTTAATTTGAGGCAATTCTAATAGACTTGGGATGTAAAGTACCATCTACATATAGAAAAGGAACTATGAAGACTGTATGTTGATCAAAGCACAATATTTTTGCCTTGTATTATTGCTTTTATTTCTTTAGTTGTTTTTCTCTCATTTTTTCCCTTTTGATCTGATTTTTCTTGTGCAACATGATGAATGTGGAAATATGCCCATAAGAATTTCACATGTTAAACCTATATTGGATTACTTGCTGTCTTGGGAAGGAGGGAGGGAGAAAGTATGGAAGAAAAATTTGGAATACAAGGTTATGCAAAGGTAAACATTGAAAATTATCATTATGTGTATTTAGGAAAAATATGATTAAAATAAAAAAAATTAGAAATTTTTGCATATTCATTAATAGGTAAGTCTGTAATTTTCTTTTTTACTTTTTATGTCTGACTTAGATATCAACATCATATTTATGTCACAAAAAACTGGTAGTACTACATCATATATTTTACAAATAGTTTATATTGTATTGAAATTAATTGTTGTTTGGTAAAATTTACTTGTAAATTCATTTGGCCATGTGGATTTTTTCATGGGAAATCCATTGAAGGTTGGTTCAATTTCTTTTTTTTTCCTAAATTGGATTACTTAAATATTTATTTCCTGTTTTGTTAATCTAGGAAATTTATAATTTTGTAATTATTCATAAATTTCACTCAGACATTTTATCAGACATTGGCATACAGTTGAGCAATACAGATCCTAATTATTCTTTGAATTTCTTCTTCATTTGTGGTTTATTCACCTTTTCATTTTTGATTCTAATAATTTGAATTTCTTCATTTATTTAATGCAATTAATCAAAGACATGTCTTTTATTATTTTTTTATAAAACCAGCTCTCAGTTTTATTTATTTCAATAATTTTCATACTTTCAATTTTATTCATCTCTTTTTTATTTAAATTTTTTTTCATTTTCTATTTAATTGTGAGGGAGGTGTTTGATTTTTGATCTCCTCTTTTTCTATTTTATTTTTGTAAGCATTTAAAGATGCAAAATTTCCACTAAGAAGTATTCTGACTGCATCCCATAAATTGTGGTATGTTGTCTCATAATTATCATTTTCTTTTATGAAATTATTGATTGTTTCTGTGATCTATTGTTTAATTCACTCATTCTTTAGGGTTGGATTATTTAATTTGAAATTAATTTTTAATTCTACATTTCCATGGTCCTTTATTACCCATAATTTTTATTGAATCATGATCTGGAAAAGATGCTTTTAACATTTCTGCCTTTCTACTCTTCATTGAAGTTTTTATATCCAAATATATGTACAATTTTTATGTAAGTGCCACGTACCACCAAGAAAAGAGTATATTTTTTATTCCCATTCAATTTTCTCCAATGGTTTATCATGTCTAACTTTTCTAAAATTCTATTCATTTATTTAACTTCTTTCTTGTTTATTTTGTGGTTAGATTTTTTTTTTTAATTCTGAGAACACTAGCTTGAGCTCCCCCACTAATATAATTTACTTGTCTGTTTCTTTCTATAGCTCACTTAACTTCTCTTGTAAGAATTTGGATGCTATACCACTTGGGACACATTTGTTTAGTTTTGACATTGTTTCATCATTTTAATCCATTCTGCTGTTTGCTTCTGTTTTATAGGAGAGATTTTTCCTCTTTCCTTTTTATTTTGTGGTAAGGCAATTGGGGTTAGTTAATTTGCCCAAGGTGACATAGTTAAGAAGTCTGAGGCCCACTTTGAGTCAAGTCCTCCTGACTCCATGGTCAGTGCTCTACCTACTGCATCATCTAATTTCCCTCTTTTTTTCTCTCCCTTAACCCTGTCCTTTCTCACCTACATTTTACTTCTGGCTCCTTCCTACACCAATCTTGCCTCCCTTTCATCAGTTCCCATCACTTTTTTTTCTTTCTTTCTCTTCTACTTGCCTACACTGTAGGCATTAATTTATATACCCAACTGAGAATGTTTGGTATTTGAATCAAATTTGATGAAAGTAAGATTCAAATAATGCTCGCCTCTCCCCCCCCCTTCCCTTTACTGTGATAAGTCTAAGTCGTTTGTACTTGTTTGAATAATATAATTTATACTATTTTGCCTCCTCTTTCCTCCTATTAGAAATATTAGGAAAATTATTAGCATAATTGACTATACCAATAACCAAGTTAACAAAAATCATATCATTATCTTAATAGATGCAGAAAAAGCATTTGATAAAGTCCAACACCCATTCCTATTAAAAATACTGGAAAGCATAGTGATAAATGGAATTTTCCTTAAAATGATCAGTAGCATCTATCGAAAACCATCAGCAAGCATCATATGTAATGGGGATAAATAGAAGTATTCCAAATAAGATCAGGGGTGAAACAACAGGGGTGAAATCCAGGGTCAGTATTACTATTCAGTAGTGTACTAGAAATGTTAGCTTTAGCAATACGAGAAGAAAAAAGAAATTAAAGGATTTAGAGTAGATAATGAGAAAGAAAATAATGACTTTTTGTAGATGATAAAATTGTATATTTAGAGAATCCTAGAAATTCAACTAAAAGCTACTAGAAACAATTAACATCTTTAGCAAAATTTCAATATACAAAATAAATCCACATAAATCATGAACATTTCTACATATTATCAGCAAAGCTCAGCAGTAAAAGATACAAAGGAAAATTCCATTTAAAATAACTAGATAATATAAAATATTTGAGAGTCTACCTGCCAACACAAAGCCAGAAATTATAAGAACACAATTATAAAACACTTTCCACACAAATAAAGTTAGAGCTAAACAATTTGAAAAATAACAGGTGCTCATGGATAGGTCAAGCTAATATAATCAAAATTAAAATTCTATCTAAATTAATCTATTTATTCAGTGTCATAACAATCAAATTGCTAATAAATTACTTTACAGATCTAGAAAAAAATAAGAACAAAGTACATCTGGAAGAACAAAAGGTCAAGAATTTCAAGGTGATCAATAAAAAATGCAAATAAAGGTAGCCTAGCTTAACAGACCTAAAACCATATTATAAAGCAGCAATTATCAAAACTATTTGGTTCTGGCTAAGAAACAGAGTAGTTGATTAGTGGAATAGATTAGATTCACATTACACAATAGTCAATATTTATGTCTGATAATCTAATGTTTGACAAACCCAAAGAGTCCAGCTTCCGGGATAAGAACTCACTATTAGACAAAAATTGATGGGAAAATTGGAAAATGTACAGCAGAAACTAGGCAGTGACCCACTACTTAACACCCTATACCAAGATAAAGTTGAAATGGATTCATGACATAGAAAATGATAGTATGAGTGAATCAGGAGAACAAGAAACAGTCTATCTCTCAGATATGTGGAGAAAGAAAGACTTTAAGGCCAATAGAGAGCTAGAGAACATTATGAAAGGCAAAATGAGGCAAAATGAAGAAATTTTGATTATTTTAAATTTAAAAACTTTTGTGAAACTTTTGTGCAAACAAAACCAAATGCAAACAAGATTAGAAGGGAAGCAGAAAACAGAAAACTGGGGGAAATTTTTACATGCAAAGTTCTAATAAAGGCCCCATTTCTAAAATATATAGAGAACTGACTCAAATTTATTAGAATACAAGCCATTCTCCAATTGATGGCCAATTGGTCAAATGTTCAAAGGATATAAACAGCAATTTTCAGATAAAGAAATTCAAGCCATGTCTAGTCATATGAAAAAATGAAATAAATCACTAAAGAAATGCAAATTAAGATAACTCTGAGGTATTACTACACATCTCTCAGATTGACTAAGATGACAGGAAAAGATAATAATACATTTTAGAGAAGATGTGGGAAAACTATGACACTAACACATTGTTGGAAGAATTGTGAACTTATCCAACCATCCTGGAGAGCAAGGTGGAACTATGCTTAAGAGGCTATCAAACTGTACCTATACTTTGATCCATCAGTGTCTCTATTGGATCTGTATCCTAAAATGATCATAAAAAGGGAAAATGGCTCACATATGCAAAAATGTTTATAACAAGCCTTTTTGTTATGACAAGGAACAGGAAACTGAGTGCATGGCCATCAATTGGGGAATGACAATAAATTATATTATATGTATATATGGAATATTATTGTTCTATAAGAAATGATCAGGATGATTTCAGAAAGGCCTGGAGAGACATACATTAACAGATGCTAAATGAAGTGAGTAGAACCAAGAGAACATTGTACATAGTAACAATAAGATTATGTGATGATCAATTCTGATGAACATGGCTCTTTTCAACAATTCAAGCCATTTGCAATGGACTTGTGATGGAGAGAGCCATTTCCATCCCACTGTTGGGACTGAATTTTAACTTTTTTGTTATTGTTTGCTTGCATTTTGTTTTCTTTCTCATTTTCCCCCCTTTTTGGCTTGATTTTTCTTGCAAAGCATGATAAATGTGTAAATATGTAGAAGAATTGTACATGTTTAACATATATTGGATAGCTTGCTGTCTAGAGGAGAGGAGTGAAGGGAAAGCAGGGAGGAAAAATGTAGAACAAGGGGTTTTGCATGGGTGAATGTTGAAAACTATCTTTGCATATGTTTTGAAAATTAAAAGCTATGATTTGAAAAAATTCAAAAAGAAGTAATTGTGGAAAATACTAAATAAATGAATGGATAGAGAGAGAGAAGTAGATAGATAGATAGATAGATAGATGAATAAGAAGAATTCTGGGAAGGATAATGAATGATAAATAAGAAGAATTCTGGGAAGCATACTGGTCAGGATAATTTTTTTTCTTTTCAAAGGCTATTGATATTACTATCTTTTTTTTTCTTAATGTTAGTTTGGATTTAGAGATGTCAAACTCACCTCCTTTCCATTGCTAAATTAAAATGCAATTGGGAATTGTTTTAAAAAATTAAAAATACAATAAAATATTGATGTTAATTTGTGATTTTCTAAGTCAATATAAAGTCAAGATTGATTTATTTCTATTTGAATTTGATACTACTTTTTCTTGTTTCTTTTACTCCCACAGAACAAACAAATAAAAAATATCGTAAAATAAATTTCTAAGTAGTGGCAAAAAAAGGAAGAAGAGGGAGAAACTCACCAAAAAAATCAACACATTTAACAATTTAGATCTTTCATTTAGTACCATACATTTGTGGATTGTAAAGACAGAGCTTTTTTTCAATCTCTTCTTTGGAAAATTTTCTTTATACTTTTGCAACATCCAGATTATATATTTTATTTGCATTTTTATATTAATTGAATATATCATTTTTTTGACTCATATCACTTCACTTTCTATCTGTCTTTGTAAGTATTTTTATGATTCTCTGTATTTCTCTCTTTCTATGATTCACCTCTTATAGAAGAGTAATATTGCATGATGTTCATATACAATAATATGTTTTGCCATTCTTTGATAACAGGATATCTACTTTGTTATCATTTCTGTTTTAATACAAAAAATAAGTTCTGTTATACATATTTTGGCTTATGTTGAACTTTTTAAGTTGCAAATTACTTCCTAGGATATTTTGGCCAAAGTGTATAGTTTCTAACCACTTTATTTGCATAATTCTTAATTGGTTTCCAGAATGATTGAATGATTTCACAACTCCACCAGCAATGAATAAAAATATTTGCTGATTCAAAAATCTCAAGAATATGCATTCATTTATTTGTTATTTAAAGTATTCTTTTATATGGTTATTAGTAGTTCATAATACTTCATTTAAAGCCTTCATTTATATCCTTTCATCAGTTATTTATATGGGAATGACTTTTGACCTTATACATACATACATACATACATACATATATACATAATTGCCTATACATATTGAATTAAAATATTTATTAAAGATATTTGAAACAGAAATTTCTCCTTCAATTGATTATTTCAAGAGAATCAGGTCAATGTTTCTTAATTCATTCCACAGAGGCAACTTTTCCTGTAAGTATAAGCTATCTATAGAAAGTAGTAAAGCTATTTTTGTTCCACTATATATCAAATCACCTTACAAAAGTGTTCCAAGGGGCAGAGTCAAGATGGCAGAAAGTAGACATAGTAAACATAAATTACATTCATATACCATAACTTATTCAGATATTCCCTAACTGATGGGTATCCACTTAGTTTCCAGAGGATGGAAATCTAAGCACTAAAGTAAAATATAAACAGAAAAATATGTTTGGCATACCATTGATATAGAATAGTATTTGTGGATAATAGTAAAAATTGGAGAAATCTCACTCTATAAGATTTTGTGAATTTTAGCACCCACATTCTATATGAAAGATTGTTCATATGATTGTGTAGATCTTTCTCATTGGTATACATGGCAATTTTTATCAACAGTGCATAACCTTTAGATTTAACTGTAATTTAGTCATTCTAATTATTTGATTTTTCTAGGGGAAATAATCCTGCAACATTTACTACACCTTATAAGAAAGGAATCCCATGTGGAGACTGCCCTGGCCAATGTGAAGATGGACTTTGTAGTAAGTTTTCCAAATGAAAAATATAGAGAGTAATTAATCATAAAGTCAATGATAACCCCCAAAACATCTGTGACTTATTAAACATTTTTGCTCACCACATTTTTGGGATTGTCTGTAGAAAATACTAGCCTCCTCCTTCCCATATGTTTACTAAGAGACTGATCTAATTCTTTGATAGAAAGAGTGCTAAATCTAGAATCAGAAGACCTGGGTTCAAATCCTACCTCTGGTATCTATTCTCTTTCCTTTGATCAGTCATTTAAGTTCAATGGGTATCATTTTCTTGATCTTTAAAATAGAAAAGCTTAACATTACAAATGGCTTGCAAAAAAATTTTTTTTATTTATGATCCCATAATGGATTGGAAATTTGAACTAGATTACTGCATCTCACTTTACTATCAAATTTTTGTTCCTAATAAGCAAGACTAATAAAATCAATAAGGAAATAGGTTTTGATTTTGTTCCTTTTCATGTCCTTTCAAACACTGTTTCCTCACTTCCATGAACCCCCTTTTGCCCATTGTATGTATTCTGATCTTAAGCACTTGTCTCTTGTTGCCCCAGTAATAGCCCACATTTCCTACTTTTCTATCAGAGGCTTTTTCCTGGTTTTTTTTTTCCTCCCTATCTCTAATGGTATTTATCTCTTATTTATGAATTCTCAGTTTATTGAAATAAAATAATCAACACTAAAGATTTAATGAGAATAAAGATTTAGTGTGCCACTCTTCTTCGTGGACACTTGGCCTAACTCTCTGGAGTTATAAAGCCCTACCTAACACAATGACTGGGAATTTCATGTTTCTCATCATTACTTAATCTTTTAGATTGTCAGAATATTTTATGGAAAGGACTTAAGAGAATCTCAAGTCCAAATTGTAGATTATTAAGAATACCCTCTATATAATCCTTGAGAAAAGGTAATAATTAAGAAAATACTACATCCATCCAGCATGGTGACCATTCTAAGAATATTTTTGTTTTGTTTTGTTTTGTTTTTCCATCTTACATAGAACCAAAACCTGTTTCTTCTTTCCCAGGCTAAGGAGAACAAATATAACTTGATTTCCACCTAAGAAATCTATAAATACTTGAAGTTATCATAAAACTTCTTCTTAAAACTTCCAAAGTTTTGTTAAGGATTCCCAAAATTCTTCAAATGAGTCTCACATAGTATGTTAACCAATCCCTTAATTATCATGATTACTCTCCAAGTGTATACTTTAGCTTTATAACATTCCTAAAATATGGTTGCCATAAAGAAAATATTCAAGAAATAATATGGCCATAGATTCATTACCTCTCTTTATCTGTACATGGATATTATCCTTTACATTCTATGGTAATATTCATTCTCAAGCAGCCCAACACATATCTTTGGTTTCTATATCACTTTATTGATTTGCATCCTTCTTTATGCCCATTCATACCCTTTCTAAATAAAAACTTCTGACAAGCTAATCTCCACTCCATCACCATTATCCCTGACCAGTTTTTTTTTTAAATGCAATTAATTCCTTGTACTGATTTACATTTATCCATATTTAATTTCATCTTAGATTTAATCAATCATTCTGTTCCAATTCTGGCACTTGCATGTTAGCTATGGGTCCTAGTTTTATAATATCTATATAATATGATATATGATTCAAAATTTGACTTCAATTCTTGAAAAAAATGTTAAATAACAAAGGGAAAAATACAAATTATCAGAATTCCACACTACAAACTTCTTTCCAAATCAACATCATAAAAAACAACAACAAAAAATTAGTGTTTAATGATTACAAAGCACTTTAAAAATGCTATTCCATTTAATAATCTTGTCATTTCCATGATAGAGATACTATTATTTTGCTCAAATTCTTCCTGTATCTGAAAAAGGATTTGAATATGTCACTAATGACTACAATACAACACTTTATCTACTTTCCCATACTGCTACTAGAGGATTATTACCTCTCTTGTTCTATCAAGAAAGTATATTTCATTTATTAAACCTATTGGTGACTCATCCTTGGACTTAATAACTCAAAAACTTGTAAATATATCTATTTTGTTAAAGAAATATTGAATAAATGCTTTGCTGGAATCTAGATAAACTGTAACGTGCTCTCCTGGCAGTTACAATTACTATTCTGTCCTAGACCCACCAGAGTACCTTTGACCACTGTCCTTTGCAGTGTGAACTCTACCCGGCTCGCCTCCTTTGAGGCCTTCTAAGGTCTCTGGCCACAATCTCTTGAATCTATAGCTTAATAACTGGTAGCGCACTCAAGAACAACCACGTGTAATCTTAAAAGCCTTTATTATACCTACTCACATAATGCCCTAACTGATGCCCTGACTTGTTGGTTCCCGAGTGAACACCTGGTCAGAAGACCCATGTGTTCACTACCAAAATCCTTACCTCTTTTGGCTATCCATCTCGGCTTAGCCACCCAGGCTAGGGAGCCAGGGTGAAGAGCGCCAGATTAAAGAGAGCGCTTGCTGCCTGCAGTGGGCTTACATAGGGCCTGTGAGGTCACACACACAGCCAATCAGCGAGAGAGTCACCCATTATGAAGCTATCTCAATATGGCCAGGATCCCACCCAAGGGCAGTCCTAATATCCACAGAAATTACTTCTGGGCCTCAATCTCCCGATGCGCTGTGGCACCCATTTAAAGGCCCCTTACAATAAACTATATATATATATATATATATATATATATAGTTTTCAGTCTAGTTACCTTCAAAGGGTTGGTAGTCTTTGGCTTGGTTAGTGTTCCTTACAAAGATACTTTTCTTTCACCAATTGTTCCTAGAGTAATTTGTTAGAAAGTAGTATGGTGTGTGATAGAGTACTAAACTTGAAGTAAGAAAATACTGTGTTCAAATTCTGTCCCCCAAATCCTGTGTTTATTCTGTGAAAATGGGTATCATTTAAATTTTCGGAATTTGGACTTTTTCATCTTTTAAAATTCTTAACATTTTTTGGACTCAATTTGGACCTCATCTATAAAATATTCTCTAATCTTTTTTTTTTCTCCCAGTATTAACTCTATGATCCTTTGATCCATTCATGAAATGGTCTTCATTTTCATGCCCATCTATTCCAACCAATTGAAAAAAATATTTTGTTATATTTTATGTTTTGAACTATCTTCCTCCTTCCTTCTCTACCTTACACAAAAGGCCACCATTTCACATGTGTGCACACATGTATACACACACATATGAGTGAGTCATACTATTCATATTTTTCTCTTTCAGTTCTTTCTCTGGAGGTGGATAGTTCCTTCCTTCATAGGTCCTTTGAAGTAGATTTGAGTATTTATAATATTCTGAATAATTTAGTCATTTACGGTTATTCACAGAACAACATTGTTTGCAAGTGTAGACAATATTCGCTTTTCATTTTATTTTTCATTATTTCATGCAAGTCTACTCATTTTTTTAAACCAATAAAATCATTAGTTCTTACAGCATAGTAATATTCCATTACAATATTGCAACTTGCTTAGCCATTCTCCAATTGATTGGCATCCATTCAATTTCCATAACTTTTCTACCACAAAGAGAACTGTTATAAATATTTTAGAACATACAGATTATTTTTGGGTTTTTTTCCTGATCACCATTGGAAACAGACTTAATAGTGGTATTGCTGGGTAAAGGGGCATATATAGTTTATTCTCCAAAAATAAATTATTCTCCAAAATGTTTGGATCAGATCACAGTTCCACCACACTGTATCAATGTCCCAATATATTTATTTATATGTATGTATATATATATGCATATTCTGTTTACAACTATATTTTGTTTCCTATTAAATTTTAATTGGAACTACCAATGCTGGACACAATGCTTAGCACATAGTAGAAATGTCAAAATGGTTTTTAAATTGAATTGGATTTTTCTGCCTTCATACATGACGTCTAATTTATCTAAATCTGTTTATCTTTCAGCCAATCCATGCCCCTATGTTGATGACCTTGTTAACTGCCCAGATGCTATACGTCTTCTTCATTGCAATCATAAGTTAGTTGCTATAAAATGTAAAGCTAGTTGCAGGTGTACAACTGAAATAAAATAACATGGTACTTCCTTTCATTTAGATTGGCTTACTCTAATCTTGTATATACATAGATGGATTAGATTTTTTTTTCTTTTTCTTGCTTTGACGAGATCAAATTATTCACAGGGTTTCACAAGTCACAGTGGTTTGCACACAGTAAGAATTTACATATTCTCATGTTTCTTTCTTTGATGAAATGGTAGAGTATAATATTCCTATAAGCACATTCTGCTAGAACTCCATTTCTAAACTAACTTTATAACTTCTAGTACATAATTAAAGTTGAATAAATACTTGCTAGTTGTATGTCACTAAATAAATTTTGGATAAGGGAATTAAATTTGGACCTTGGTTGCATAAATAAAAAAAAAAATTGTCTAATGGTTTTGCTTCAATAAGAAATATGCTAAGGAATAATTATTATTTTTAGCAGTGTTGCTCAAACATTTTGGTCTCACCATTCCTCTTACACACTTGAAAATTATTGAGGATCCCTCAAAAAAGATTTTACTTACATGATTCATTATCTGTTAATAGCGGCTATATTATAAATTAAAATATATTTTATTACTCTAAAAATAAATGATTTTTATCTTGCAGAAAATCTAAATTGATCTTGGGGATCACCCTACTACCATGAGTATGTGGATCATCCTTTGAAAATTATAGGAATATATATAAATATATGGGTATACATAATATATGCTATATTATATGTATATATCTTATATATTATAAGAATATATTCCTATAATTCAGTAGTGTATGTGTTTATATGTATCTATATGTGTATATATATATGTGTTTATATGTATGTGTTTACATATATCTATATGTGTGTGTATATATATATATATATATATATATATATATATATATATATATATATATTTATATAGTGACAATTTTTTAAATTCTAAAAGAATTAGTTTCTGGGTAATTGAATCATTTTATTAATAAGGCCAGAATATTTATTAATAAAAGGATGGTCATTTGACTATTTCTCTTAAGTTAAAAACCCCTCCTGGGTTTAAATGTCCTTCAAAGAGCAGGTGATCCTGAAGGGTGCCAACAAATTATGATTAACTAACACAATTGAAGGTGGCCTATATAAGAATGAGGATATTGGGGCAATTGGGGATCATCAAAATCTTGACCAAAGAAACATCACTTTCCACATCACCTGTTTGATTAAAGAGAGAATCAACATTTTCCTAGATCTATCTGAACATACAAGATGAGCAGGTATATATATCCACTAGCCCAGACTTCAAATTTCCTTTAATGTCAGATTAGATATTGGTCCAGGTAAACTTCTAAGTGAGGTTTCCCCTACTGGTTGTTTTCTATAAGAATAAGTAGAAAAGGGGGAAATGTTTGTTCCCAAGATAATAATTAGTTATTAAATTCAAGGGAGAAATGCTCTCTCTCTGTCTCTGTTTCTCTGTCTCTCCGTTTCTCTTTCATTATACATGCATACATATATATTATTATATTTATATTATTATAAAAATAATTTTGTATCATTTAATTATGAAGTTCATAGTCATTGATAGAAGAAACCATGAAATGCTAACTCACAGATTACACAGTGTTTGTATTTTGCATTGTACAATAAATCCTGATACCTGTGCTATGATAATAATATAGTACTTTAATACACAATCGATAATCATTTAGGGCTCTGTAAAATAGGGCCCTGTAAAATCTTTGTTTGCTTCCTGCTTTATTTACACTAAACAGAGGATATCCAGTAATTTTTTTTCTATTGAACCTTGTATATATTGCTGGCTCAACAGTGTTACCATAGTTTGGCAGTCATAGGACAATCCAGTGAAGAACCTATCCCAAGCAGTCATCAGAGTATATACTTTAACAGTATACAGAAGATTCTGATAAAGTTAAACTTCATGATAACCAATGCATGCAGGATTAAAAGAGATATTCTAAAAATAAATTTATTTTAAAAGAAAATATTTATGTATATATACACATACTCACACTTTTTTTTTTCTTGGAAAAAAAAAAGTCTTGTGACCTCCTTTCTTTGGAACTCTTCTTGAGAGTCAGAATTAACATATCCCACATTAGTGCACCAAAAAGCATGTCAACAAATAAGGGCTTGATAGCAAATCAAAGATATTTGATGCCTGGATATATCTCAATTTATTGCAAGCTTTATTATATAGTTGAATTCTTCCGCCTTTTTTTCTTTCCTTTCTTCTTTTTTTCCTTCCTTCCTTCCTTTTTTCTTTGCTTCCTTTCTTCCTTGATTGCTTCTTTGCTTGCTTCCTTCCTTTCTTCCTCTCTCCCTCCCTTCCCCCTTGCTCCCTCCCATCCTTTTTTCTTTCCCTCCTTCCTTCTTTTTTTCTTCCTCCCTCTCTTCTTCATTCCTTCCTTCTTTTTTTCTTTCTTCCTTCTTATTTCCATCTCTTCCTCTCCCTTTCAAATGAAGATAAACAAAAACATATACATAATAGTATTCATCATTTTACATTAAAATTTTAGTGGATCAGTGTTTTTCATTTTAAATTTAGTCCTACCTCTTGCCTCTACTTATAAAACATTATAGCAGTTTATAAATAAAAAGAATAGTCTCCTGAGTTCCACAGTAAAATCATAAGTGCTTCATAATTAAATGAGAACAAGATACCATATCCAGAACCAATGTTATTCATAGGTTTGATAGACAGGGCCATAATTTTGATAGTTTGTGCTACAGTGGAAAGAGTAGTGGCTTTGAAATCTAAAGCCCTGAACTTGATTCACAGTTCTGACCACCAACCACATTATGATTATATTAGTGAGTAATTCATTTAACCTCTGTGATACTTAGTTTCCCTATCATTAAATTTGGCGTAACTATATTTTACTTCATAGGATTGTTAACAAGACATAATATGTATACAAAGAGCTTTGTAACTATAAAGTACAATGTTAATCCTATTTTTTAATTGGACAGAAATTATCTTCATCATTTGCTACTCCTTCTTTTGGAGATCTACTATCCTTACATTATCCACAATTCATAAATTCATTACACTTCCCCTTAGATCTTTAAGACAATAATCTTGAGGTTTTCCTGCTTCTGACCCTCTTCAAAACTCACATATTCTATTTCACACCTTCTCTAATTCCTTCTCTAATGTCTTCTGGCAAAGAACTACTTAAGAAACTACTGCTGATATTTCAAGAAAGTAGTAAAGTCTACTGTTTCTAAGTTACCTAACTTTATCAAGATTCTAAAGTCATAGCATAAAAGGCAGAAGGCTAATGGATGAAAAAATAGACCAACAGGCAGCTAGCTCCTGTAATAAAGTGATAGAGCTGTGTTCAAATATTGCCTTTGACTGTATAATCCTGAGATAGTTGCTTAATTCCTTTCAATCTCATTTTTGTCATCTATAAGGAAAGCAACATTATTATGCATCTAAAATCTGAGTTTATACATCTACTTCTTTGCTGGGGCCCCATGCTGAAGCCCTATACCCTAAATTAACAAACATCCTGCTTACTCAACAAAGCATGGGAACATCCTACCTCAACGGTCATAAAGACCCAGATACTAACAATAAACCATTCTTTCTTAAACATCCTGCCATAGGATAATACAAGATCTGCCACAGATGTTTCCTAACTAGCAAAAATTCCCCTAGTCACGTAGTCACAGAACTGTTTTTTCAAACCTATACTCTGGAAACATATAAAAACCTTGTATTTCCCTCTAATAAACGAGCGTTTCTGCCTAACACAGAATCGTCTCCGCTTCTTTCTTTCTTCACCCATTCCCAGGTTGTAACCTTACCAGCATTTTGCTTACAGGTTGGCACGGGGCTTCAGACCCCCCTAGTTCTAGACCCGCAGGTCGGGTCACTTCTTTGATGATGCTACCCAGATGACAGTTGAGAGAATTTAATTTTGCAACTTTGGTTTCATACAACTCCCATAATATGTGTTTGTGTGTGTGTGTGTGAGCTCTTCTTTATAATAGGTCTAGGGTTTCTTGATTTCATTGGAACAAGTACTATTTCTCCCTAAAAGACAACAAAGCTTTTCCTGGAACCTGATTGATCTCTGCTATTATGGTAACTTAAATGACTAAAAATGCCTGTACACATGGCATCAGAGTCCATCAGATTGGATGGATGTTTGAGACATATGGCTCACTCTATACTGCCCTAAGAAATGCATTTCCATGTAAATACAACGGAGGTTCTGTCCATTAAAAGTAAGCATCCTTGCTGCTTAATCTTGCTATATTAGAACAAAACAAACATTTTAATGACTAAGTAGTCATTTATTTCATGCTTCTCAATATTATTAGACTGAACTAATGGACTGCTTTCATTAGGTTTGGTGATGACATTTAAATTCTTCCAAAACTTCTCTATTTCTCTCACAGGTGCCACTACTGTTCCATTCTTCTTGATTAAGAAACTTTTCATTATCATTTAATTCTCCTTTTCCTTCATCCCACATTTCCATAAAAGTTTCTAAATCTTTCATTTCTGTACTAATATAGGTGTAGAAGAAAAGATGGAGTGAGATTGTTTAAAATTTAAGATGTAACGAAATAAATAAAATATATGTTTTTTAATTTTCTCAAAAAAAATTTCTTCTCTCTACTCACATAGTACTGTGGGCCAGAACTCTGAAACAAGGATTCTTACAAGGTGTTAACTCAGTGGAACTGATAAAGAAAATGGTTATCTAGTTTAGCATGATAGCTCTCTAGTTCAATACATGTACTTAGTACTTAAAATAGTTCTACTAGATTCACACCTATGATAAGAGAGCATATAAACTTAGACAAACTCAGCTAGATTCAAAGGCAGAGAAGACAAAGGATTAGGGGCTGGAGCTCAAGCTCTCAGAACCAAGGCAAGAGATTATCTTTGGACTGGCTCCTGGTGGCAGGCACTCCTCCTGCATTTCTCCATGAAACCAAGACTCTGGAAGGCCCCTAAAAAAGCTGCCCAGCCCCAGGCAAGGAGATAATAAAGAATCTGGACTTTAACCCTGGCTACTCTTGTGGTGATTACTGAACTGAAATGAAGGCTGCTCCCAGAGACCCCAGGAAAACTGAACCAGAGAACATTACAATATTGTGATTCCTTTAGTATAGGAACTTTTTGCCTATTTTATTGCATGTTTTCAGACATTTTCTATCTACTAATCAATTTTGCTGATTTTTCTCTTCCTCTTTTTTTCTAAAGTAAGTCAAACAGGCATAAATTAGGACAAGTAGCAACAAAAGTTACAATATAAATGAAAATGGATAAAGATAATATATGTGCACATGTGTCCATATCTATATCATCTCTATCTATAAGCACTATGCAAAACTCAAATTGCCATACGGATATAAGCTATCTAACTATGATGACCCCTACCTTAACCATAAGGCTAAACATCTTATTACCATAAGGATAATCATCAGAAATAGAAGAGCTGCAGGGTTCTGAATCCAAGATACAGGAAATTATAATCAAAATGAATTACAGGAATTTCCCAAAGAAAATCACTAGAGGGAAGCAGAGTTATTTTCTTCCTGGCCCCTTTGGGTCTATTATCAAGGCAGTGATATCATCAAGCTATATCAGACAGAATTAATTTCTCTGTGGGAATTAACCAAAAGCACCATCTTAAATTTATACAACTGAGCAACAGAGATAATACAAAATATTCTTCTGGATTTCTTCCAAATTTAGATCTTGAATTCATAGAATAAGGTTTGATTAGAGCTAGCATAGACCTTAACACCATTTAATCCAATTTGGGGTAAGAAAGTTGAGATCTTAAAGTAACTAAGTGATTCTATGTAGCAAATGTCACAGTGGATAGAATGCTGAACTTTTGAGTCATACATTTGATTTGAATTCAAATCAGTCAATGAAGTCAGGAGGATTTCAGGGTCAGTATTCCACCACTGCCTCATTCAGATATCCCACCTTTTTTTTGCTGATCAGGATTTACTGACCTTATAAACCTAAAAGTGTTTTATGATTGCTAGAATGAGAATGAGGATGAGAATGATAGTATGGGATATGTCATAACTTAAAACACAAGAATGTGGCATGTGGCAGAACTTAGAGCCACTAACAGAAGAGGCAAATAGATGGCTCTTGAAAAAAAGAGTAATAGATTGAGTATATTATACTATATCACCTAACATCTTTTCTTTTTGTAAGTGTAAGGGAAACTCTAAAACTCTATTACCTCTCAAATTTCAAAAATTGAGCTACAGAAGAGTCTTTTTCCTCATTCGTATACAATAAGAGATGTTAGTAGAGGCTTAGAGGCTATATACCAAGATTGTTAGGTTTTTTTTTTTTTTTCAAGATCATAGGGGAGGAAAAAAAAAACAAATTCCAAGGCAAAAAGACAAATCTCAACTCTGGTATAAAAGATAAATATGTAACTGGAAAAAGATCTTTGAATGTGGTTATTCAAACATGTTATTCCTAAGTGAGAGCCATTGAAAACCTTAGCTTAAAAAGACTTACTGTAGACTGTAGTAGGTCTCCAACTACATCCAGAGCCATCTCCAGTTATTTTGATTTATATTTTGCCATTGGGTCCAAATGATTGTGGAAGAAAAATGAGGCTGGTGACTTTGCACAGTCCTCCCTCACTTAAATCCATGGTTTTCTTTGAGAATGAAGGATAAACAACAACAATTCTACAAGACAAGCACGTGATATTTATTCCATTTGTGTTCTTTCAAATGATATCAATCTCTAGTGGTGAAGAAAAAGGACCAACAATTGTGTTCTTCCTTCAGGTGAAAAATGGATCTCTGTCCCACCCTCATTCAAAGGCACAATAAAGCTAGGGGCAAATGGCCATACTGATGATGACAGATATTATCACAATAGTGGCAGGTGTCCTCTACTGCCTTGCTATTTCCTCTCTCATGCCATCATCATGTGTCTCATAAATACAGGGCTCTCTGTTCTTACCTTTTGTTTTTTTCCTGCTTTAAACTGAAAGAGTATAAGAGGAAGTTGTGATCTAATAAGTTTTAAAAGGTCAGCTGGAATTAATAACAAATTTGGGGACAACCAGTTCTGATGTGAAGCAAAGTCTTTAATCAACTACTTATCCTAACCAGCATTGAAATGCATTTAAAGCATCTAAGAAAGAAGAAAGAGCAACTTATCCCTTGAAACTAATATGTCACCATACTGAATTCAGAAGTGATTTTTTGTTGTTTTTTTTTTTGTAATTCTAAATAGAAACTGCTTAAGGTTTGATCTTATTCTACCCAGGGACTAACATAATATAAAAGACAATATACTCAGAGATGAGGTATTGGGAGGAGTGATTTGTTTCTCTTCTTCTTAACACATCTCAGTAAATATTTATTTTTAAAAAGGAGAGGGAAGAAGGAAATGAGAGGGGGATAAAGACAGAGAGATAGAGAAAGAGAAAGACATAGATAGATAGAGACAGAGAGAGACAGAGAGAGAGAGACAGAGAGAGACAGAGAAAGAGAGAGAGACAGGGAGAGACAGAGAAAGAGACAGAGAGACAGAGAGACAGAGAGACAGAGAGACAGTGAGAAAGAATAGACTCAGAGAAGTAGAAAATGAGCTCTTTTAAAGACCTTCGACCAATAATCTCCAATCCCCAAATACACTCTAAATCTAATTCCTTATATTTATAGGGTAAGCAGGGACTCTGTTGGGTCCTGGGGGTTGAAAGTGCACATTATGCATCTTCTTTATCTTTGCCCATAACTCCTTTATTAGATGTCTATTCAAATATCAAGTAGGTGGCAAAAGTGCTGGCCTATAGTCAGAAAGTTCCTGAGTTCAAAAATGGCCTGAGATAATAGCTGTGTTACCCTGGACAAGTTACTTAACCCTATTTGTCTCAGTTCTTCATCTGTAAAAATGAGCTGGAAAAAGAAATAGCAAACTAGTATCTTTGCCAAACAAAACCTCAGATGAAGTCATAAAGTGTTAGATATCCATGGTACAGATGTAAAATGCTTTGGACACATATTTTCTATATTTCTAGCTCTCTCTTAATATACTCTATGTGAATGCCTACTCTTCTTGACCACACAATGTGCAATTGTGTGATAGGATGCCCAAACTATGTGGATGAGGGGGATAGTTTTTACTATTTTTCTTGTAATTCTCAAAGCCAATAATTTTATTGTTGTTCAGTCATATAACTCCATTTGGGGTTTTCTTGGCAAAGATATAGTAGTGTTTTGCCATTTCCTTCTCCAGCTCATTTTACATATGAGGAAACTGAGGCAAACTGAATTGAGTGACGTCTATAGTTGCACAGATAGTAAGTTTCTGAGGCCAGATTTGAACTCAGGAAAGCTGATCTTTCTGATTCCACTTTCAGCATTCTATCCACTGTACAATATAGCTGCCCAGTCAATATATTTGCTTTGGGCTAATTTTATTTATTGAGCATGAATTAGCCAACTCATTAATTATTAAATGGGAATGCATTTGTTTAGTTCTTACCATGTGCCTATGATAAGAATGATAAAGGGGGGAAAAAAACAAACTAGTGATCTATCAATAAGAAGAAGAGCTACAGTAGAATGGATGGGGTCAGCAAAGGGAGCTTCTAAAATGAGAGGGGGAAAATAATTTGATGTTTGGGAGGAAAAGAGGGGAGGGAATTATATTATATTATATATATATATATATATATATATATATATATATATGATAGTAGTTGGTAACATGAATAACTTTTTTTCTCTGAGAGAAGTGCTTTCCATGTGCTGAGCACTGTGTTAAGCATTAGACATAGAAATATAACTAAAATGACAGTCTCTTCCCTTGAGGATATTATTATCTGATGGTATAATATATAATATATGAAAAGAAGCTAAGTGAGGTGAAAGAATAAATTATATTTTTTGGAGGGAACGATATTAGAAACTAAGTATGAGTATATTTTAACATACTAGGGAAATTTAGATCTTCAAAACAAGTTGAGGCATATGGAGATAAGGGTAATAAGAGTTCTATTTCTTCTAATAATTACTATGGGACTTATAGGCACTCATACTAATCTCTTTTTTCATATACCCAGTTCCTGGCATAAGCATGTATGTTTTAAGGAATTGTCAAAACATTCATATTAATATGCTTGTAAGGGAAGGATTGCTACCAAAAACTGTGGGACAGGGTATGTAGGCTTTGATATTACTTCCTCCTGAAACTAGTAATTAAAAGCAATGTTGCATCTCAGAAGGCAGCCTAGAGTATGGGAAAGAACAAGTACCTGTGACCCAAATACTACCACATTTTTAACCTTTAGCTTTGAATATGGCAAAAAAATCAAAACTTCCTGAAGAATGACAGTAGATTATAGAATGTTTAATCAAGTTCTGGCTGTACAATGTGATCCAGGTGTGCATGATGTTTTGATTGTTAGAACAATTAAGCCTAATATTTGATTAGTGGTTTAAAGTGGTTGATCTTGCTAATGCTTTTTTTAAGTGTAATGGGTAAAAACCATGACATATTGTTTACCATTCATTGGTAAGAATAGGAATAAAACATTACTGTCTCATTTCCTATCTATTACACCCCAATCTGAGAAAAACTTAATATGTTTTCCCTGCCATCCCAAATAACAGCAGTCTACAGTGTTGATGACACATTATTAATTGTTTGTGACAAGATAATATAGATGAAATCCCTTATAGATTTCAATACTCACCTGTAGCAACATATATATATATATATATGTGTGTGTGTGTGTGTGTGTGTGTGTGTGTGTATGCATATGTATGTATATATATGATCTGCCACTTAAAGTCACAAAATTCAAGCATAAATGTACAATTTGGGGCAATAGAAAGCTTTGAAGCCTTGGGAAGATTGCTCACAAGGGTGAAGAATATCAGTTCTTGGATAATCAGTAGAGTCAGCAATTAATGTACTTTTTTAGAGACAGCACATGCCATACTTTGGCATTCTTAAGCTTTGTCTAATGGTGACATTCATAGCAAACTCAAATAAAAACAGATATCTGCAAGCCATACAATGACTTAGAAAAAATTAAAAATTGATATCATCTATGTAGAACGGCATTTTTATTTATTTTAAATATCTCCCAATTACATGTAATCTTGTTTGGGCTAGAAGAGAGTTTTGCAGTCCAGCTGCCATCTCCAGCTTGGTGTAGTAGGTAGTTGAAGGGGAGTTGATATTGAAGTCCTTTTTAAAGGTTTTTCCTTATCCCAGTTGATGAATTCACAGAAGGAGAAAATAAAAACAAGAATAAAATGTTAAGGCCCTAAAAAATGTTAAAAAGGACTCATTTTTGTAGTGGCTAGAAACTGGAAAATGAATGGATGTCCATCAATTGCAGAATGGTTGGGTAAATTGTGGTATATGAATGTTATGGAATATTATTATTCTGTAAGAAATGATCAGCAGGATGAATACAGAGAGGCTTAGAGAAACTTAGATGAACTGATGCTAACTGAAATGAGCAGAATCAGGAAATCATTATACACTTCAACAACGATACTGTATGAGGATGTGTTCTGATGGAAGTGGATATCTTCGACAAAGAGAAAATCTAATTCAGTTCCAATTGATCAATGATAGACAGTATCAGTCACACCCAGAAAAGGAACACTGGGAAATGAGTGTAAATTGTAGTTTTGTTTTTCTTCCCAGGTTATTTTTACCTTCTAAATCCAATTCTCCTTGTACAATAAGAGAACTGTTCTGTTCTGCATACATATATTGTATCTAGGATATACTATAACATAATTAACATGTAAAAGACTATTTGCCATCTGGGGGGGGAGATTGGGGGAGGAAAGGGACAAAAGTGAGTGCAAGGGATAATGTTGTTAAAAAATTACCCAGACATATGTTCTGTCAATAAAAAGTTACCAAAAAAAATTTCAAAAAATAAAATAAAATCAAATAAATCAAAGTTGATTTTCAAAAATCTACCATTTACCTAGCCAAAGATCATCCATGCCCTTTTAAAATATAGGAAAGGCACTCTACTAAGGCAATCAGACTCAAAGCAAAAGACAATTCTAAGAAAAGCGATATCTCACAGGTGAGAAGTAAGACGTCTGTAGAAGAATGTAGATGTTGAAAAGAAATAATTTTTAGCCTTTTCTGAGGCTTTCTCTTTGCACACAATATATGTTAGGTATTGTGATGTTCTTTGGTTTGGTTTTCTTGGGGTCTCTGGGGCAGCTTTTGTTTCAATCAGAGTAATCACTAGGAGAACAGCTAGGTGTTAAAGGCCAAATCCTTTATTGTCTCCTTCAAAGCCTTGGGGCTCGGTTAGTTTTATAGAGGTCTTCTGAGTCTCAGTTTCAGTGGAGAAGCAAAGAAGGAGAGCCTGCCACGAAGGGGTGTGAGATGAAATAAATGAATCTCTCTCAGTCCAAAGGTGTGTGCTTCAGCCTCCAGCCACTACAAAGGTGGAGGATGGAATGAATCTGTCTCAGCCTTTGCTGGCTGTTATGCACTCCATTATCATAGGTTTGAATCGTGTGGAACTATATTAAGTACTAAGTACATGTACTGAACTAGAGAACTGTTAAGCACCATGCTAAACAACCATTGTCTCTATCAATTCCACTGAGTTAACATCTTGTAAAAATCCTTGTTTCAGAGTTCTGGCCCATAACAATGTATGGCATCTTATAACCAAAAAAACTTGTCTAGTAGGCACACCAGATATCTAACAGGTAGCAGAAATCTGGAGCCAAGGAATTGAGTCAAGGAAGAATTCAGCTGAGCAGTGTTGTAAGGGCCCTTTAAATGGGTGGACACGGTGCATCGGGAAATTGAGGCCCAGAAGTAATTTCTGTGGATATTAGGACTGCCTTGTAGGTGGGATCCTGTCCATTTTGAGATAGCATTGTAATGGGTGACTCTCTCGCTGATTGGCTGTGTGTGTGACCTCACAGGCCCTTTATAAGCCCACTGCAGGCAGCAGTCGTTCTCTTTAACCTGGCGCTCTTCACCCTGGCTCCCTAGCCTGGGTGGCCAAGGCGAGATGGGTAGTCAAAAGAGGTAAGGGTTTTGGTAGTGAACATGTGGGTCTTCTGACCAGGTGTTCACTCAGGAACCAACAAGTCAGGGCATTATGTGAGTAGGTACAATAAAGGCTTTTAAGATTACACGTGGCTGTTCTTGAGTGCGCTACCGGTTATTAAACTATAGATTCAAGAGATTGTGGCCAGAGACCTTTGAAGGCCTCAGAGGAGGCGAGCTGGGTAGAGTTGACACTGAAAAGGTCAGTGGTCAAAGGTATTCTGTTGGGTCTAGGACAGACTAGTAATTGTAACTGCCAGGAGAGCACGTTACACAGTGTGACCTATAAAAGGTATAGTGAGTTTTTCTATCAAAGTGGAGCTTCAGAAAACAACAGGACCAAGGATCTGATATGTCCAGTAAATATGTCCAGTAAAGTCAGGAAAGACACAGCTGCACACATACAAATTACAGATATGAGTTGCCTTGTGTATTTCCCATTTTTATTTATAGAAAGTTTCCCTTAATTTTTAAAAATTAAATATCTAAAGGAGTATTTAGTGTTAAGAGATTATAAGGGCCTCAACTAGGGTTGAGACTGTATGAGTGAACAAAAGGTTGCACAATGGAAGTATGTTGGTAAAATGGAGGCATATTTTGGATATGGATTAGCAGTGTTGAGTGAGCATGAGGATTATATTGACATTGGAATCCTGAGTTGATTAGAAAGATGGTGTTACCCTAATAAGGAATTTTATAAAAGAAGAGTTTTTTGGGAGGGAAGATAATAAATTTTAATTTACTTATTACTCTCTGACAGTCTGTCTATTAAAATTACTATGTAACAGACTGCATTCTTCATGAAACTTCATGAATTGATGGTGGTACTCTTGATATCCTGAGATTTCAAAACACAAACTAACAAGTAAATGTGAATGTGGTTTTTGCCCAAATACCAGCAAGTATAAATTGAAGGTTTAGAGATCATTCCATGTAGCATTCTGTCTATGCACTAGAAATACTAACTATTGATTCGCAATGAGTTCCTCCTCAGGAAAACAAGAAATAAGCAGAAAAATGTGGATATTACCCAAACACCAGTGAATGTGAAGTAAACTCTTTAATATCAACACTAGTAACATTCTATTCATACTCTAGATATATTGCCAATGATTATAATGCCCAACATTTTCACTGAATGTATTGTTAATGATTCATGCAAAAGTTAGTACCATCTTAAGCAGCTTTCTTTGAGAATGTCAGCTTTCATCAAAATAAATGCTACTTGGAGAAAACAGAGAGAAGTATTTTATCACATGACTACTTAGAAAATGTACCTGATGTCTGGTTGAATATGCTTGTACATGCCAAATGAAATGTCATGTTTATCATGATATTGCTACTCTTATTCTCCTCTATTTCATACATACTTACCCACACAGATAAATGTACATATATACATTGACACATATATGCATGAACATATGTATATAGTACATATATAAATTTATAAATATAGATTTATATAGCATTATGATATAGTAAGAGAACACAGCATATATATTAGTTTTATATATATATATAGTTAATTTTATAAACACATAATATGTTTATATTGTATAAATATGCATATGTATAATTTTATTGATATATATATATATATATATATATATATATACACACCAGCACAAAAAGTGTGTTTATATACTGTATGTATACATGTTCATCTATCTGTTTAATATATGTGTATGTATATAGACATATATACTCTAGTATAAAAATTGGGGGTATTTTACTGATTCATTATAGTTAAGCAGAATTAAGAGTTAGCATTTGATTCTTTACTCACCAAAGATTTCTGTAGAGGACAGACTAGAGAAGATACAGACTTGAGGACTAGGGAACAATTAGACTTTTCCACTTGCTTAGGCAAAATGAGACAAAGATGAAACTAGGGTGGTTATGATATAGAGATAATGTTGTTTTCTCATTTCAGTTGTGCCCAGCTCTTTGTGACCTTATCTGGGATTTTCTTGATAAAGACACTGGAATAGTTTACCATTTCTTTCTCTAGCTCATTTTACAGATAAGGAACTGAGGCAAATAGGATTAAATGACTTGTTCAAGATCAAATAGCTAATAAGTATCTGAAGCTAGATTTGAACTCAGGAGGATATCTTTCAGACATTGGGGTCAGCAATCTAGCCAGTGTACCACTTGTCCTAAAAAGCTATTGGCTGCCTTAGAGATAATGGTATTAATAAAAATAAAAGATGTTGGTAAGATGGAATTGATAAGACTTTCCATCTTATCCAATGATGGAGAATAAAGAAATATAGGTAACTTCAAAGTAGGGTTTTCCTCTCTCCTTAATCATAAGCTAATGATTACGTATGTATATATATATATATATATATATATATATATATATATATATATGTGTGTGTGTGTGTATATATGGATATGTGTGTATATACATATATGTATATACATACATATATATATGTGTATATATATATATATACATATATATATGTATATCTTACTTTACCTAATAAATCTAGAATCTAATAGATTTCAGTTTTATTAATGTCTTCTGATTTTCCTAAGTTGCTTTCTGATTTCTTGATTTGACTTGGTTTTTTGTGTCATTTTAAATTAAAGTATTAAGAATTATACTAGTGTTTGATAAACCCAAAGATCCAAGGTATTAGCATAAGAACACACTATTTAAAAAATGTTGCAAAAGTTAGAAAACAGTCTGACAGAAACTAGGCATCCATCAACATCTCATTATATGCCAAGATAAACTCAAAATGGGTGCAAGATTTAGCCATAAAAGTGATTATCAAAAGCAAATTATAGAGCATGGAAAAATAACTGTAAGGTAAGGGAAGAATATATACCTAAACAAGAGATAGAGATTTTCTTGTAGGTGAAATAAATAAGTTTGATGACATTAAATTTAAAAGGGTTTTGTACAAACAAAACTAATGTAGCCAAAACTAGAAGGATACTGGGGAAAACATTTTTATGATGAATTTTTCTGATAAAGGTTTCAAATCTCAAATATATAGGAAACTGAACTAAATAATATGTTAAAAAAAAACTATTTGTATCAATTTTACTTGCTATTAAAAATTGAAAATTTATGTGATTCCCATCAATTGTGGAATGGCTAAAATAGTTGTGTACTTGACATTTCATAGGTTTTGGTATTCTGCCTCTTGATAATAATTTGGGTGGTATAACATATTGATATTTTTATTAAAATTTTGATGGCATTATCAGGACCAATATTTGTCTTCATCCTATTTTTGGTAGTTCTTTGATAGATACTTCAATTTGTTTTTGAAATTTGAATTATGTTATGTTGAATTATGTTGATTTATTAGTATTTTATATTTTGGGGGCATTCTTTTTGTAATTCAATTTTATCAACACATACATGTCTAATAAATCATGCTCATTCTTTACCTTTCTCTCTTTTTGTGATTTCAACTTGCTTATTTGTTATTTTATTGATTTGATTTTATACATTCTACTTTTTTATAAATTTATTAATATCTTCATAAAACTAACTTGTATTTGTTTGTTTGCTATTTCCATAAATTTTTCCCACCCAGAGGAAGATTACTTATTTTCAACATTGTCCCTTATATTCATTTTTCCAAATTATCCCCCTCCCTCTACTACCTCCCCTTGATGACAAGCAATCCCATACATTTTACATGTGTTACAATATAAACTAGATATAATATATATGTGTAAATACCATTTTCTTATTGCACATTAAGTATTAGATTCCAAAGGTATAAGTAACCTGGGTAGATAGACAGTAGTGCTAACAGTTTACATTCACTTCCCAGTGTTCCTTCTCTGGTGTAATTGTTTCTGTCCATCATTGATCAACTAGAAGTGAGTTGGATCTTCTTTATGTTGAAGATATCCACCTCCATCAGAATACATCTTCATACAACACTAAAGTGTACAGCGATACTCTGGTTCTATTTATTTCACACAGCATCAATTGATGTAAGTCTCTCCAAGCCTCTCTGTATTCCTCCTGCTGGTCATTTCTTACAGAGCAATAATATTCCATAACATTCATATACCATAATTTACCCAACCATTCTCCTATTGATTGACATCCATTCATCTTCCAGTTTCTAGCCACTATGAAAAGAGCTGCCACAAACATTTGGACACATACAGGTCCCTTTCCCCTCCTCAGTATTTCTTTGAGATATAAGCCCAATAGAAGCAATGCTGGATCAAAGGGTATGCACAGTTTGATAACTTTTGGGGCATAGTTCCAAATTGCTCTCCGGAATGGCTGGATTCTTTCGCAACTCCACCAACAATGTATCAGTGTCCCAGTTTTCCCACATCCCCTCCAACATTCATCATTATTTGTTCCTGTCATCTTAGCCAATCTGACAGGTGTGTAGTGGTATCTCAGAGTTGTCTTAATTTGCATTTTTCTGATCAGTAGTGATTTGGAACACTTTCATATGAGTGGATATAATTTCAATATCATCATCTGAGAATTGTCTGATCATATCCTTTGACCATTTATCAATTGGAGAATGGTTTGATTTCTTATAAATTAGGGTCAGTTCTCTATATATTTTGGAAATGAGACCTTTATCGGAACCTTTAACTGTAAAGATATTTTCCCAATTTGTTACTTCCCTTCTAATCTTGTTTGCATTAGTATTGTTTGTACAGAAACTTTTTAGTTTGATGTAATCAAAATCTTCTATTTTGTGATCAATGATGATCTCTAGTTCTCCTCTGGTCATAAATTCCTTCCTCCTCCACAGGTCTGAGAGGTTGACTATTCTCTGTTCCTCTAACCTATTTATGATCTCATTCTTTATGCCTAAATCATGGACCCATTTTGATCTTATCTTGGTATATGGTGTTAAGTGTGGATCCATCTCTAATTTCTTTTCTATTTGTTCCATCCTGAATTTTAAGGTGTTATTTTCTTCATTCACAGTTTTTAGTTCTTTTTGTATATGCCCAATTTCATTTTTAAATGAATTATTTTGTTCTATTGAATTTTTTTCCATTTCCCTAATTTTTTTTAGAGAATTATTTTCTTTTTCCAATACAGAAATCCTATTTTCTTGAGACATTTTTATCTTTTCCAATTCAGAAATCCTACTTTCCTGTGATTTTTTTAACCTTTTCTAATTCACAAATTTTGTTTCCCTGAATCTCCTGTGAATTCTTTATTTTTTTGAACTCCAATTTCATAGCTTCTATTTCCTTTCCCCATTTTTCTTCAAACTTCAAACTTAATTTTTTAATAGTCTCTTCTAGGAGAGAGTTATGTGATGGGGGGCAGATATCGTTCCCCTTTAGGCTGTTATCTGCTGACTCTCTGCTGTTAACTTCCGCGTGGTTGGATACCCGCTCTTTCTCTGTGTAGAAAGAATCAATGGTTTTTCTTGGCTTTTTACTCATGGTTAAAAATCTTTTGGGGTCTGTGCTTGGGGTAGGAAATTATTTATTTCTTTACCACCAGACCGGATGGATGCAGCAGCCCCTGCGCCTGAGCTAAGAGAGAGCTCTGGGAGAGAGTTCCCCATCCCCTCCCTGGAAGTGCCTCAGAGGTGATTAGCACAGCTGTGCTTTTAGGGCGCTGTGTGTCCTGGCAACTTCCCTGAGGTTTAAGAATGAACAGTAAAGGCGACACAAAGCCCAGCCAATGCGTTCTGTGGAGCGTGGATGTCAGCAGCTGATGTGAAAAGCCCCTGCACTCAAACTGGAAGTGTCTGCCCAGAAACCTCAGTCCCTATTTCAAAGGTTCTGCTTCCCTGGGACTTCCGCACCTGAATTCCACAGCCTCCAAACGAGCAAGGCACTATGTGTTGCCTTGGTCCATGTCCGCCTGCTTTTCAATCTCTTAACTACCCCTAGGTGAAAGCCCGGACAGCCTAAGTCGGCCACATCCACAGTGCCGAGATCTGTTGAGTCACTTCCAGATTGGGGTGGTTCTAGTATCTGGCTTTATATTTTAAAGTGGCTTGATTTCTCTTCTGAACAGCTGTTTTATAAGCAGAGAAGAGCTAATAGCCTGTGCCAGATTCTTCTATCTCAGTAGCTTCTCTGATCCCAGAGCCTTCCCCAGTGCGATCCACGCAGTGTGCTACCACCCAACCGTCTGTGCTGGCCTCTTATTTTTCCTCCCCTGGGAACTGACCTTTTCTGTTGATACTCCAGTTACTCTTCAGCTGGTAAGTCGTGCTTCCAGTCCTTGTGGTTTCTATCAGTCCAGCGTTATTTTTGAAGCTGATTTAACTAATTGGTAATGAGGGAAGAAGGGAGCTGACAAAATCATATGTATCTTCTCTGCCATCTTGGCTCCGTCCCCCTCCATATCTAATTTCTACCATACTAATTTCCAATTTTCCCAACAGTTTTTTCCAAATAATGAATTTTTATCCCTAATGTTGGTATCTTTGGGTTTGTCAAAGACTAGATTGCTATAGATGCACCCTTTTTTGTCCTTTGTATCTAATCTGTTCCACTGATCGACTGCACTATTTCTTAGCCAATACCAAATGGTTTTGGTGACTGCTGCTATATAATATAGCTTTAGATCAGGTACACCTAGACCACCTTCATCTGACTTTTTTTTCATTAGTTCCCTTGCAATTCTCAACCTTTTATTCTTCCATATGAATTTTGTTGTTATTTTTTCTAGGTCATTAAAATAGTTTCTTGGGAGTCTGATTGGTATAGCACTGAATAAATAGATTAATTTGGGGAGTATTGTCATCTTTATTATATTCGCCCAGCCTATCCAAGAGCACTGAATGTCTTTCCCATTATTTAAATCTGACTTTATTTTTGTGGCAAGTATTTTGTAATTTTTCTCATATAATTCCTGACTATTCTTTTGTAGGTGGATTCCCAAATACTTTATACTCTCAACATTTGTTTGGAATGGAATTTCTCTTTGTATCTCTTGCTGTTGCATTTTGTTGGTGGTATATAAAAATGCTGAGGAATTATGTGGATTTATTTTGTATCCTGCAACTTTGCTAAATTTCTGAATTATTTCTGATAGTTTTTTAGCAGAGTTTTTAGGATTCTCTAAGTATACCATCATGTCATCTGCAAAGAGTGATAGTTTGATTTCCTCATTTCCTACTCTAATTCCTTGAATCTCTTTCTCGGCTCTTATTGCCGAGGCTAGCGTTTCTAGTACTATATTGAATAGTAATGGTGATAGTGGGCAACCTTGTTTCACTCCTGATCTTACTGGGAAAGGTTCCAGTTTATTTCTATTGCATATTATGTTAAGCTCATTTTTCTATCATTTCCTTACTTTAATTTTATTTGATGAAATGATTTTGTTCTTTAGCCAAAAAGTTCTTTATAATTAGACTATTTATTCTCAAATTATCTTAACATATATTTTTATTTTTTTCTTCATTATGTTATGGCTCTTTATTGAATCCAATTCTATTACATTATATTGAGTGAATAATATTGGGTATTAAATTAAATTGGGTAAATAAAAATATCTATTTTTTCTACATTTTTGGAAGTGTGTGTGTGTGTTTGTTTGTGTGTGTGTTTTCTTAAGATGTCATCTGAAAAGTTATTCTTTATTTACTAATACATTATTCACCAGTGATCTGTTATTTTTGTGTCTTTGTTGTTTTAATATTTTAGAGTTTCTAATAACTTATTCTGCTTAAAATTTATTAGACCTAAATTTTTTTTGTTTGTTTTTTTAGTCTCTTTCACACACACACACACACACACACAGACACACACACACACACACAGACACACACACACACACACACACACACACACACACACACACACACACACTATTATAGAAGATATTTCTCTCCGAAATTCATTTAGCTTTTCATTTCAATATTTATATGGTATCATATAGGTGTATATATATATTAAGTGCTGATATCAACTCATTTATGAATGGTACTTTTAAACATAATACAGTTTTCCCTTTTTTCTCTTTCTATTAGGTATATATTTAGCCTTCTCTTAATCATATTTATTATCCTTTGTTTTTAATTCAGTTGAGGTTTAATAGAAAATACTGTAGTCCCTCATTTAAACTCTGGGAATATTTTATTTCAAATATGTTCTTTTTTAGTATTGTTTTGTTGGGGATACTATTTTTAATTCATTCTGCTTTTTCATTTTCTTCTTGTAGGATTGCACTTAGTTTTGCTGAAAAAAATTATCTATTATTGTTGTCTTTATTTTTTGTATTTTGGAATACCTTATTCTGAATTCTTATGGTATTTATAGTGGAAGTTGATGAATTTTTCTTTGAAATTAAATGTCATTTTTATTTCTCTGACCTGGAAGTTCTGGATTTTGGCTATCATGTTCTCTCAATTTTCTTTTGGGGATTTCTTTCAAGAGGTGACAACTATATTCTTATTTTCATTTTGTCTTTTGTTTCTAAGAGTTCAGGAAAGTTACAGTTTATAATTTATTATAATATATAATCCAAAATTTGAGGGTAAATAAATATATATATATATATATGTGTATGTCCCTATATCACTTGTTTGATCTTTTGATTTTGCTTTAGTACGTCTAGTTATCTTGAGACACTTTTTCAGTTTGACTCATTTTAATTTTCAGGAAATTTTGTTTTTAAGTAAAGCTGGTCATGATAAATTCTAAAATGTTACTTTTTCTGATTTTTTTTTTACTTCTTAGCTTTATCAATTATCTTTTGTTTCATTTCTTCTAGCTGATTCTATTGTCCCTAAGGTTAAGCTATTTTAATGGTTTTTAGGGCTGTTATCCTCCTTGGATATGGCATTAAACATCTCTCAAATTAAAGCATTGCCTCAAAATATCCAGAATTTTCCTTCTTTTTTTTTTTTTTTTCATTTCAATTACCTCAATATATGTGTTTGGGGTTGGCAATCTGTGTTTGGAACAACCTTTGAAAAACTGAATGTAATAGGTTGGGTCTATTTTGTTTAGAGTTTGATGCTCAAAATTATCTTCTTGAAGGGACTCTAGAATTTTTTTAATTCTGTTCTCTAAGAAATCTTTCTTACCATAACTTTTCTGAGATCCACCTGTGCCCCTCCCCCAACTTTATTCATTTCCTTCCTAAGGATTTTTTTTTTTCTTTTTGTGCAGATATAGGAGTTACTCTTGATTTTGGTATTCTTCCAAAGTTCTTATTGATTTTTCAATGTGGTATTTGCCTAGAAGATTTCTCTTTCCTGTGTGCTCTAGTCACTAATGCCAGAAGAAATACTAAAGTAATTCTTCTGGAGCTCCTCAGATATTTCCTGGACATCCTCAGGAGCTGCTCCTGACAGAATTTGAGAATGCCTAGGTTGTTATTTGCCTAGGAACTTTATTGTTCCACTGAGCTCAAGGTAATATTGCCAAGTAGATCCAGTTCAGGTCATTTGGAGTTGCCTTATAATCTACTTCTCATAAATACCACTTTATCTTTCTCATAATCTCTGTAGATTGCTGGGGGTTATTCTGTGGATTACAGTGTTAGGTATTGGAGTCTGCAGGTGATTTTTCTTATTCTCTTTTACTGATTCATTTCCAATGGGTCCATTTGCCTCAGCCCCTATAATCTTTCCTGACAATTTACATTTAGGAAAAAGTCTATGTAACTCCCCAAAAGACACAAATGTAATAAATAGTAAATAACCTCAGTTTTGAACTGAATTCCAGGAAATAGACCCAAAAAAGGTCTATACTCATTTGTTTGCATCTTTTTAGGAAGATGTGTACATATACATACATATTAGAGATGGTATGGTCACCACCAGAGGTGAAAGAACTCCTAATGACAAAATCATGTATATGCTAAAATATGACTATAGATTGTTATAAAGAAGATAATTTAAAATTATTTTGTATTGATAAAGGAATTAATTTTAAAAAGAAAACTAAAACTTGAGCTAAGCAGAAACATTAAATCTTTTTAAAAATACTTCACAAATACACTTACAGCTGTATTTTTGTAAAACTTTTTAAAAATAATTTTATTTTCCCCAGTAATATTTAAAAATAATTAACCTTCATGTTTTCCTTTTGAGTTTCAAATTTTATCTTTCCTTTCCTTCTTTACAGGCTCCTTAAGTCAGCAAGCAATTTGATATAGGCTATATATGTACAAACCTGTAAAATATATTTCTATGTTAGTTATTTTGTGGGAAAAAAACTGAAGAAAAAAAGAAAGTAAAAAATATATTGTGCTTTAGTCTGTATTAAGACTCCATTAGTTCTTTCTCTGGAAGTGGATAGCATTTTCATCATGAGTCTTCTGCGATTATCTTGAATAATTGTATTGCTAAAAATAGCTAAAGTTATTTACAATTCTTCATCACACATTACTGCTATTATGTACAATGTTCTCTTCGTCCTTCTTATGTCACTCTGTATCATCCTGTTTGTTATTTCTTATAGCACAATAATATTATTTTATAATTATATGACACAATTTGTTCATCCATAACACATCCAAAGGCTATCCCTTCAATTTCCAATTCTTGAACACCACAAAAAAGAACTGCAAATGTTTATGCAAGAAGTTATTTTTCTTTTTTTAAATATTTTTGAAGATTCAGAGTAATAGTGGTACTGCTAGATCAAAAAGTATTCACAGTTTTATAGCTCTCCAAACATAGTTTCAAATTGATCATCAAAATGGTTGGATCAGCTCAGAATTCCAACAGTGCCTTAATATTTCAGATTTCTCACATCCCCCCCGACATTTAGAATTTCCCTTTTCTGTCATATTAACCAGTTTCACAGGGGTGCAATGGTACCTCAAGATTGTTTTAATCTCCATTTCTCTAATCACTAGTAATTGAGCATATTTCATATTCATATGACTATTGATATCTTTGATTTCATTGGAAAACTGCCTGTTCATTGCCTTTGACTATCAATTAAGAATGACTCATATTCTTATAAATTTGAGAGTTTTTTTCATGGAAACTTACTGCAATTTTCGCCAGTTTTATGATTTCTTAATAATGTTTGATGCATGAGTTTTGTTAGTATAAAAGTTTTGTGATTTAATGTAATTAAAATTATTCATTTTACATCTTATAATACCCTGTATTTCTTGCTTGGTCATAATTTCTTTCCTTCTCCATAGATCTGACAGGTAAACTATTCCATGCTCCCCTAATTTGCATATAGTATCATCTGTTATGTCCAAATCCTTTAACCATTTTGGCTTTATCTTGAAATACAGTGTGGCATGTTTCTGCCATACCATTTTCTGGTTTTCCCAATAGTTTTTGTCAAATAGTGAGTTTTGATCCCAATAACTTGTATCTTTGGGGGAAAAATTTCAATTGGATTCCAAGTTATCAAATTATAAAGAAAAATTTTAAAAAATATAAATGATTAATTGACCTGTAGGACATTTTTGAAGTCAAAAACCTTTTGAACACTATTTGTAGTAAAGAACATGAAATAATTCTGATTTACATAAAGTAATAGCTTAAATTTATAGCAAGGGAGGAGAGAAAGACAGAGAGAGACAGACAGACAGAGGGAGAAAAGAGACAGAGACAGAAGAAGAAAAATACCCTACCAAACACAAGTCAGCCAATCTTCAAAGAGAATCATAGATTTACTAAGCTATCTACTGGAATTCCCAGAGAAGATATGAACCTAGGCAAGTTTTGTTCCTATTGCTATCTTATTATACTATAAATGAAATGAGGACTCTAGAGAAAGATTTGAAAGATATGAGAGCTCAAGAGCTAAGAACTATGGTAGAAATAAACAGCTGAGTGCCAGAGATGCAAAATTTTACGCAAATAATAACTACTATTCCACAATTCCATCATTTGCAATATTAGGTAATCTTTATATCATACTTATAATGGTAAGCATACTATTTTATGTTACTAGAAATAAATCACTAATAAAAGTTAACTCAGGAGTAAATAACAAGTCTTTGTAGACCTCACCAGGGTCATATTTTGGACCAGTTAATTATAACCTTGTTCCTATGGCCATTAAGCCAATACTTAACATATATTACTACACTATAATTCAGTCCATATCTTTCCATCTTTTCCAAATTGATATCATTACTATGCAAAATGTCTTTCTGGAGGTTATTTGTACCCAGTTTGATTTACCTAGCAAGCTCATAAGCTAGTCAATAAAAGAAATGAGATCAATCTAGTTTAACTAGTTCCTGTTGAACCCAAACTGCCTCAGAGTGATCATCTTTTCCATAACATATAGTAACATTTTTCTAGAAATGAATGTTAAGGTCTTTGCTTGTAATTTAAAATAGCTATATTTTTAAATATCAGAAAAGTTACCCAACTATAGCCTCATAACTTCTGATCTCTTAACTATCAATTTCTTTTAAAAAAAATAGTTCAAGAAATAGATCCAAAAATGTGTTCAAGTTACCTGGAATGTATTTCCTATGGCTAGTCACCCTAAATTCACCAAAGTTTAATATTCTCTTAATAGCTCTTCAATTATTTTAAACTTCAATTTTATATTGATCATTTTTTATCATAGCCCTTAATTATTAGAATCATCACCTTGATTTTTAAAAAAGAATTGGAAAGAAAATAAATGTTGAGATAATTTAAGAATCTGGTACAATGTACATTTTAGAAATAAAAAAAGCTGAAACTTTGTGAGGCTACATTTGGAATGAGATCTCATTCCTAGTAAATGAAACAAGAATAGAAACCACTTGACTATAAATCAGTTATTCTTTACACTCAACTTTGAAATTATTACTTCTCTCAGAACTCTGAGAACAGTTATAAAACAGAAGTGAAAGGGAAGAGGGTAAGGCAGAAAATATAATTTACATTCTTAAGCCTTCCTGGATTTAATAACAGTGAGTTTTAATCATTTTAATGTAGAAAACAATTCCTGAGGTAATTAGAAACCTGTTCCATACTTTCAGTCATTCCTTCTTTCCAAGTCCAACATAGCCAAAAATTAAGTATTAGTCTTTACAACATTATGTCAATCAACTTGATATCAGGAAAAAAGGCATTATAGAAATAAAGTAGTTGTGATTTACGATATTTTCATTGCAGTTCCTGTCCATGAAAATAGGATTAAATACCTTACTCAAGTCAAAATTGAAGCAATGAAAGAAAACATCATGTTCCTTCCTGATTTAACCACATTGTTTTTCCCTTTTGCACAATACCACCTACTCTAGTCCATTATTGCCTAAATGAGAAAATACATTGTTACATCAATGAAACTCAACTTTATTTTTCTTTTCTTGGTTTTAAAGTTGTTTTGCCTTTGCACAATGAATTTAGAATTAATGTAACCAAAAACTCAAAGCTTAAACAAACTTTCCTGCCTTCAGACTAGCTATATTAAAGTTTAGGACTGGACCTGTTATTGTGTTTTTTTTTTACAGAAGCAATATGGTTTACAGAAATGTTTCTTAGATATATTGGTAGGGATAAAGTTTACATGTAAGGAAATGATAAAGGATATCATGATAAATTAAATCAGGAAATATTGATGATATAAATTTTAAAATTTTGCATAAATAAACCTAAATATAGTTAAAATTAGAGGGTAAAAGATTAAAAAATGTATCAATCTTCTCTGATTAATCTCTTCTATAAAAAGTATATAAAGAATGGAACCAGAATAATTTCTCAATAAACAAGTGGTAAAGATTTCAATAGGAAGTCTTTTTTCCCTCTTTTTTTTTCAATTTTATTTTATTTTCATTTCTGAAGTCTCTCCCTCCCTCTCACCTCCCTTTCCTCTATTTATATGTACAGTCATGTGAATAAAATTTCTTGAATTAGTCACCTAAAAGAAAAAGACAGAAATATAAAAACAAGAGAGGGACAAAGACATAAAAAGAAGCAAAAAACAAATCCTGAATCTGTATTCTATTTGAAAATAGAGATCATGTTTCATTATGAGTTTTCTGGAATCATGGTTGATCTTTGTGTTGATCAGGGATCATAAATCTTACAGAGTAAATTATATCAAATCATTGTTATTATATAATTTTTCTTGTTCTCTCTTTGCCTTATTTCATATGACTCTTTTTAATAATAGTTTTTAATCATCAAAATATATGCAAATAGTTTTTAACATTCACCCTCGCAAAACCTTGTTCCAAATTTTTCTCCCTCCCTTCTCCCCACTCCTCCCTTAGTAAGCAATCATATATATGTTAAAAATGTACAATTCTTCTATATATATTTCCATATTTATCATGCTGCACAAGAAAAATCACATCAAAAAGGGAAAAAATTAGAAAGAAAAGAAAAAACAAGCAAACAACAACAACAAATTAAAACACTATGTTTTGATGCACAATCAGTCCTGACAGCACTCTTTCTGGTTGCAGATGGCTTTCTCCATCACAAGTCTATTGGAATTGGCCTGAATCACCTCACTATTTAAAAGAGCCATATCCATCAGAACTGATCGTTTTATAATCTTGTTATGGCTGTGTATAATGTTCTTCTGGTTCTACTCACTTCACTTAGCATCATTCCAAGTTTCTCCAGCCCTTTCTGAAATCATCCTGCTGATCATTTCTTATGCAACAATATTATTCTATAACTTTCATATACCATTGTAGAGGGCCAGAATTCTGAAGAGGTATACTTGAATCAAGCACAGCATGGTTCTTGTGGTTAAGCACCTACTCAGTATGAGATAATGGTCTCTATGGTGTTGTAATGGTTGCATGTGCTCAGTGTGCTATAGTGATGTAATCATTTTAGGGGGTATTTAAGGGAGTCTCAGACACAGAAAACTTGTTCAGCCACAGCTCTCAGCCAAAGACACAGAGAAGATTTCAGGCTCCAGACTCCAGATTCTAGATTCCATATTTGACCAGCCATGTGGTAGTTCTCCTGCCTCTTTCACTTCTCTACCTAAAGACCAAGGACTTGGGCTGATCCCAAAGTTCTCCAGAGAGCTAGCCCAAACACTATATACCATAACTTATTCAGCCATTTTCCAACCAATAGGCATCCACTCAGTTTTTAATTACTTGATACTACAAAAAAAAAAAACTGCTATAAATATTTTTGAACATATGAGTCCTTTTCCCTTTTTTTTTATCTCTTTGGGATGCAGACCCAGTAGAGATATTGCTGGACCAAAAGGTATGAACATTTTGATAGCCTATTGGTCATAGTTCCAATTGCTCTCCAGAATGGTTGGATCAATTCACAACTGTTCAAACCATGTACTATTTAAATTATTATTATCAATATTACTGTATAATATATAATAAAGTACTTTACAATTATTATCTCATTTTGTTCTTTTAATTACCCTAGGAGGGAGATACTATCATCACTTCATTTTGCAGATAAGGAAACTGAGAGTCAGCAAGATTAAGTGATTTTCCCAGAATCATACAAATATTATATATCTGAAGCTGGATTTGAACACAGATTTTTTTGAGTGTTTTTATTCCTGGCCCAGCAGCCAGCATTCCATCCACTGTACCACTTTTTGCCAATATTGCCAAATTGGAATACTACGAGTAGGTCCTAATGGGTGATGTGAAAGGCACCAGGAGTAAAAGCTAAGATAGGAAAAACAAATACAAATAAAAATAAACAAACAAGCAAAAAAATAAATAAATTGCGAAAGAAAACTCTATCCTATGGTTAGAGAAAAAGTGAAACAAAAATCACAAAAAAGATTCTAAGCAAATAAACAAAGTAGCACACTGCATCTTTGGCAAGCCTTTTTCCCTTTCTTTTCACATATGGTGACTAGATATCAAAAGCCCATTTAAAATCTAGCAAAATGCCTGGAACATAGTGCTGCATAAAAAATGTTTATTGACTTTGACAGCCTATAATTCTTTGTGAAGTCAAGGCTTGAAAAAAAATTTTATTGTGATTTTTTTTTTCATAGTTTGATTAATAGGTTACATCCCACAACATGCCCTCCTCCCATACATAAATCTAGCTTTATATAAAACTTGAGTAAAAATTGTAATTGGTGAATTTTTCATCAATTACCAAGCTTGATAATAGAAGTACATATAAATTAGAGATAGTTTAGAGATAAATTAGAGAAATTAGGCAAATATATACATACATAGTTAAATGCATTGATAGAAGCCTTTTCAATGATATCTCATTTAAGGAATTTGGTATTTATTTCCTGGCCACAAATATATGGACCAAGATGTTGTTAATTGTATTCAGTCTTCATATAATCATAGCTTGTTAATCTCAAAGTTCATTTAGGCCAACCTGTATCTGAAGAATATTCCCATCCATACTGTATCTATTTAGTAGAAATTTTGTCTTCCTTGAAAATATCTAATGATGAAAAGTTCAATACTTCCCAAGATAACCAATGTACCTTCTGCATAGCTTTTAAAAAATTAGTACAGGGGATTCTGGGAAGATGACAGAATAGATCAGAAATTTCCAAATTTCCCCACAAACAAGACTATACTGCACCTCAGGGTGAACATAAAACAGTTTAAAATAAGAGTTTGGGCTAAACAGTGGTCGTCCTTAGACAATTGGAGAAGATCTGAAGAAAGCTACCAGGATGAAGGTTTGGTCCATGTGAAGTATAAACATATCCAGGTTAGTTCTGTTTAAACAAGTGACTTGAGCCCAGAGATTAATTGGGTTTGGAGGTAGCATTGGCTCCAGATACAGAAATTTAAACTTTCCAGACATTATGGGAAGTTGAGCATCTGTGTTGGGGAAGATTGGGGGAACCTCAGCTAATAAGGAATTTAAGCCCATCTGTGCTGCAGAGACACAACCTTGTACAATATGGAACTTGCATATCCTTTTGAATGCAGAAGCATGAATGCTGCTGACTGCCATCATTTACAAGAGGTAGAATTTTGGGTTCTCGGTTCTGAGGCGGAGTTGGATGAGGTCCTCCCCCAAGGATTAGAGATGATTACACTAACAAGGTATTTTTTTTTAATGAGCAAGTGAAGGAGAAAAAGCTAGGAAGTTGCTGTGGGAATAAGGAAGATTGAAGTTAATCTTCAGAGAATGATACTGAGTTAAAAATTTTAAAAAAGCATCTCTGAGCATTATGAAACTATACCCAAAGGGCTATCAAATTGTACACACTCTTTGATCCAGCAGTGTCTCTACTGGACCTGTTTCCCAAAGAGATCATAAAATGGAAAAAGGATCTACATGCACAAAATTGTTCATAGTAGCCTTTTTTATAGTGCAAGAAATTGGAAATGAGGTGAATGTCCATAAGCTAGAGAATGGCTGAATAAGTTATGGTATATGGATGTTATGGAATATTTTTGTTCTATAAATTGAACATGTCTAATATTTTCTTTTTTGAGCCAATTCTGATGAGAGTAAGATTTATACTATGTTTACCTCCCTCCCTTCTTTCCCTCAGATATAATAGGTTTCCTTTGCCTCTTCGTGATACGTAGTACCTCCACTTTTCCCTATTTCTGGTACAATTTCCTTTCCACCTCTACTTCTTTTTTACATTATAACAGTAAAACCAAATTATACATGTATTCTTTATGTATACTCATAACATAAATATGGTTCCCAAGATTTCTTTTTTATTTTTTTATGTTTCTCTTGAGTCCTATATTTGAAGGTCAAACTTTTTGTTTAGTTCTGGTTTTCCATCAAAAGTAGATGGAATTCCCCTACTTCATCAAATGTCCATCTTCTTCCTTGGAAGAAAATGCTCATTTTGGCTGGGTAAGTTATTCTTGATTGTATAGCAAATTCCTTAGCCTTTTGGAATATCAGATTCTAGGCTCTTCAATACTTTAATGTGGACACTGCTAGATCCTGAATAACCCTTATTGTGGCTCCTCTGTATTTGATTTTTTTTTCTAGCTGCTTGTAGTATTTTTTCCTTGGTCTCATAGTTCTGGAATTTAGGCACAATATTTCTTGGAGTTTTGATTTGGTGATCTTTTTCAGTAGGTGATTGATGAATTCTTTCAATGTCTATTTTACCTTATCTTTCTATAATATTTGGGAATTTCTCTTTGATAATTTCCTGAAAAATAGTGTCTAGGCTCTTTTTTTTTTTTTTCAATCATGATTTTCAGGAAGTCCAAAAATCCTCAGATTATCTCTTCTAGATATATTTTCCAGGCCTGTTGTTTTCCCAAGTAGTATTTAACATTTTTTCTATTTTTTTTTTCATTTTTTTTGGTTTTGCTTGACATTCCTGGTGTCTCCTCAAGTCTTTCATTTTCATTTGTTCAGTTCTGATTTTTAATAAATTATTTTCTTCATTTACTTTTTTATTTCTTTTTTGTAATTGTCCAATTGAGTTTTTAAATGAGTTGTTTTGTTCTTTGAAATTTTTTTCCCATTTCACCAATTTTATTTTTTAGACAGCTATTTTATTTTTCCAGTTCACTAATTCTGTTTTTCAGGGAGTTGGATTTCTTAATCCACTTCTATCTTCAGGACATCCAGACAATCTTGTAAAGCCTCCCTTTTCTTTTCTGATTTTTCTTCTATCTCTCTTTTATGAGTCTTTTTAATTTCTTCTATGAAAGCCTCGTGTGGTGGGGACCAGATCATATCCCCATTTGGGGTTTCATCTAGAAACAATCTGTTTTTTAGTGTCCTCAGGGTTTGAAATCTCTTTCAGTATAGAAGCTATCTATAGTTAGAGTCTGCTTTGTCTTTTTACTCATTTTGACTAAAAAAACCACAAAACAAAAAACAAAAAACCCAACTGCAGTCTGCTTTTGCGTCAGTATGGTGTTACCAAGCTTCCTCTACAGACAGCAGGAAGTAGCAGTGAAAACAGTAGTGGGACAGCAATAGTTGTGCTGGGATCAGTGTCTGTACTGGGATCAGTGGTTGTGCACTTAGATCGTGCTGAGACCCTCCAGGTGCTGGTGGGTGTGGCCAGGTCCAGAGAGACTCTAGCGTTTTGGGGTTATAGTCTTTTCCCCCTTTAATTTATAGTTCTCTGTTGATCTACTGTGTTGCTGCTGGAGCAAAGACAATGGTAAAATTCTCCCTGCAAATTTTCCACTGGCTGAGACCACATTCTGCCCATTCCAGTCTGCTCAGCATGAGCTCCCTTCTGTGCTCTCACTGCCAACTTGCCTGATGCTGCACCTAGTCTAACCATCCCCACTTGTGAGCATAAACAGACATTTTCTGGCAAATTTTGAGATTATTTTCTATTGGTGATGTGTTGTATTCCCAATATTCATGGGGTTTGACAATCAAGCATTAATTCTAAGGCCATTTCATAAAAAAAGTAATCTGAGGGTAAGGGAGAGCTTAGATAGCCTTGTGTGTCCTCTCTGCCATCTTGTCTCTACCTCTGGAATATTATTGTTCTATAAGAAATGATCAGCAGATGATTTCAGAAAATCCTGAAGAGGCTTATATAAACTGTTGCTAAATGAAGTGAATAGAACCAAGAAAACATTGTACACAACAACAAGAAAATTATATGATGATCAACTCTGATTGACCTGGCTTTTTTTCAGCAATGAAATGATTCAGGCCAACAACAATGGAATTGTGATGGAAAGAGTCATCTGTCCAGAAAGAGGACTATGGAACTGAATATGGATAACAACATAATATTTTTACCATTTTTGTTTCCTTTTGCTTGTGTTTTTTTTTTTCATTTTTTATTTCGATCTGATTTATCTTGTGCAGCATGATCAATGTGGAAATATGTATGGAAGAATTACACAATTTTAACATATATTGCATTACTTGCTCTCTAGAGGAAGGGGAGAGGAGAAGAAAGAGAAAAAAATGGAATACAAGGTTTAGAAAGGGTTAATGTTGAAAATTATCTTTGTGTTTATTTGGAAAATAAAAATCTATTATTGATTTTTAAAAATTGATTGAAAAAAATAAAAATAACTGATTTCCTGACTTATATTCTAATCTGTGAGTGACGACAGATATTCTTTTTCTGTCTTGGAACTGTAACTAGGATGCTGCCTTCCTTTAAGCTGCTTGCTCTAGTGTTCTAGTGCTTTTCCTAACCCTGAGACTGCCACCTAGAATGAGAGGCATGTTTAGGGGAAGGATGGTGAGTTCCATATAGGTTGTAAAGAAACATAAAGAAAAATCAGAAGAAAGGGTGAAAATAATATGTGGTAAGAATGGAATGGTCTACAGAAAGAAATGCCAAACCACTCCAGTATCTTTGGCAAAAAAAAAAAAAAAAAAAAAAAATGAAATCACAAAGAGTTGAACATGACTCAAACAACAACAATAGGAAAATACGAACTGAGATAAGAACATTGGATTTTGCCATCAAGAAGATATTGATAACCTTGAAAACTTGAAAAGCAAAATTTTAATAAATTGGAAGAGTTGGTATCCTAATTCTGAGATGTGAGATAACAATGAAATGAAGGCAGTTAGAACTGAATTTTCTTTTATTTTAGAAATTGTTGGAAAAAGAAAAAATTACCATCCTTACCATGGCCCAACTTTATACTCAGTCATTTTCCCTCTTCCTTATCCCCTACGTGTGTTCATAATTTTTTAAGGATAGGACATACTTGAGAATATGAATTGGCAGTAAAAAGAGAGCTAACAAAAAGGAAGCAATTGAGAATGAAAATGATGGCTAAAACAATCCAGAGCAAGCCCCTGGATGAGAAGAGAGGGCATGAGATCAGGGCCCCAAGTAGAGAAATTAATATTGACAAGAAGGCTAATCTTATTTACCTGCCTAAAGACCATGATATAAAGTAGAGAGAAGCATAATCTTATTCTCAACCACAAATCTGTTATTATAATTCATTCTATTCATGAGGCTGGAAGCTCAAGTTGTAAATGCATTGTCTTTGTCTAGGATTACAATGGATACGGATCACTTTTAATTTTGTGTAACTTGGAAGAGAGTTTAAAAAAAAAAACAAGCAGGGTTTTTATAATTATATTATCTGGAAAAGAATGGCTTGCCATTGCACTAGAATTTAATATTCTGTAAAGTCTAATAAGAAATCTAAGACATAATATGATGAAAACTCAGTCTAAATGAAAGCTCAGTCTAAACTATGACATATCACTCCTAATTGATGCATGGGAAGATTCATTATGCTTCATAATCTGGGGGTCCTAGTCACAGCAATTGGTGATCTTTACATTCTAAAGAGGTTTTCAACAAAGTAAAAAGATTGTATGAGTGGAGGAGGAGAGCTCAGTATCAGTAGAAGCAAAATCTCAGATGATGACAAAAATACTTGAACCTGGAGAGCTGACTAAATTTGGATTTGATATTTGACAAAGATCTTAGAAGAGAACCAAGATGTGATTTATTACCTTTTAAGGGAAGAACAAGATTGATAGGTCACAAATTAAATGGCAAGGAATTAGTGTCTGCAGGAACAAAATGATAAATTATTCCAACTGGGCTACTTTAACCTGGAATGCCAATTATACTTGACTCTGACATTTGGAAACAGGCCAGAGACCTGCCGCAAAAGTTGCCCTTTGAAAGGAATACAAGACAAACAGCTACACATATTAGGGTGTGTTAGTGAGGATTTCTATCTTTCTGGGACACTAACAATGACTTTGTATAAAGTTGAAATAGAGGACAGAAAACATTGGGATAGTTCCAATATTGACAGCACAATCTCTGAATTGTTGCAAATTTAAACATAAAATGAGAGGAGGGTTTTCAAAAGAAGCTCTTACTAAATAGCTACTCTATGCCTAGCTTTGATGATACAAAGGCACACACACACGCACACACACAGAGGGACAGAGAGAAAGAGACACACAGAGAGGGTGTGAGAGAGAGAGAGAGAGAGAGAGAGACAGAGAGAGAGAGAGAGAGACAGAGAGAGACAGAGAGAGACAGAGAGAGAGACAGAGATAGAGACAGAGACAGAGACAGAGACAGAGAGACAGAGAGCTATATAATCTATATAGGTAAGCTATATAGGTATATATAAAAAAATTACAGTAAAGAAATATTTGAGGACAGAAAATGAGTTTTATGTAATAGTCTAGCTGAGAGATAAGGCTCTGAGATAGAGTTAATAAGTCAGCGAAAAGGGGACATATTAGAAAGAATGAAAAGTAGAAATGACAAGTTTTGTCAACTAATTAGACATATGGGATATGGGGAAAAAAGGATATACCAAACTTTCAAAACTGGAAGGATGGGAAAAATGGTGATGCCTTCAACAGAAAAAAAAGAAGTTTCCCCTAAAGCAGGGAAGAATTGAGAGGGAAGTCACTGAAGTCTGTTTTGAACATATTGAATTTGAAAAATCTCTGAAACATCAGGTTTGAAATATCCAACAGATTATTGGTGGGGAGGGGCTGGAGCTAGGGAAAAACATGGGACAAGAAATATAAATGTAAACATTAGTTTAATGTGATAATTAAATCCTTGAAAGCAGATTATTTCACCAAGAAAAAAAAAAAAAAACAGAGGGGAAAAAAAAGTCCAATTCAAAGCCTCTTATGTACACCTATAGTTAGTGGGCATAATAAAGATGATAAATAAATAAATACTTTAGGACAAATGTTGGAGAAACAACATTTAAACCCAAAGTGGGGAAAAGTATCCAGGAGGTCAACAGTATCAAATGCAACAATGTGGTCAACTGAAAAAAAAAATCCTTAGTTTTGACAATTAAGATTTAATTTGTAATTATGGAGAGTATTATTTCAGTAGAATAATGAAGTCAAGATCTAGATTACAGAAAGTTTAGAAGAAAGAGGAGAGGAATTAGAAGTTTCAAAAATTGATTGATATTTCAATGCTCAGTGTTGCCCTTTCTTGTGGGTTTTGTAGAACATAAGCAGAGAGACCTTATCTGGTTCCAATCTACTAAATCTGGTCTCAGTGAATTGAGTGAAAAGGCAAAGTGATGGAGTTTCTAGATAATTAATAATCAGTTTACTAAATAGGTTAGCTGACAATAAATTGATAGTGTTTTCTTTTAATAGTCAAAGATAAAATCATGAATGCTTAGATACCTTTGTCAAAGAAGGTTTCCCTGAGAAATGAAAAACAATCCTGATTGCTGAACATTTGGAAGGAGGGGAGGAGTCTTCAGCTTCTTCTGAGAACATGACTTGATCATAAGACTCAACCATCTCCAGCAATTTGGACAAAAGATTTCAACTCTACTTAGATGGCTTTAGTTGGTTTCCTCCTTCTTGAGTTGAGTGACTTAAATGCTAATGGAGGGTACAATGACATGGGTTTATTTGGTAAAGGCAAGAACTCACTTAGATCAAATACTGTAGATGACTCTAAAAACAACTAAGGTCTTCTAGTTCGTTAGGTTACCATTCAAGATCAGAAACATATTCCTGGAAGGTTTGGGCAATCTCATCTATCACCAATGTCCTTTAGAGAATGAATGGCTTTTGAGTGTTGATTCTTGAATAAAGAAAAAGAGAACAAAAACCTTAATCCTGATAATATAATGGCAGGGGGGGGAGGGAAGGGGAGGAAAGCACTTCTCTTACTAACATGCAGAAAATTATAATACTGTCTTATGATTGTGACTCAGTAGATAATATTATGCAAATATTATGACAGTCATTATAAGTCCTTCAGAATTGTCTTGAATCATTGTATTGTTGAGAATGTTATCTTACAATATTGCTGTTATTTTGTAAACAATATATTTTACTTTACATCAGCTAATAGAAGTCTTTCCAGGTTATTCTGAAAGCATTCTGCTCATCATTTCTCATAGCACTATAGTATTCTAGCATAAGAATATTCCAAAATTTATTTAATCATTTCCCAATTAACAGTCATTCCATTAATTTCCAATTCTTTGCCCCTGGAAAAGAAATTACATAAATATTTTTGTACATATGGATCCTTTTCCTTTTTAAAAAATCTCTTTTGAGATACAGATCCTGTAGTGGTATTGGTAGATCAAAGGGTATGTATGTGAGATTTTATAGTCCTTTGGACAGTTTCAAATTGCTCTACTGAGTGATTGTATCAACTCACAACTCTATCAATAATGCATTAACATCTCTTTTTTTTTTTCATTTTTTCCCACATCCCCTCCAACATTTGTTATTTTGCTTTTCTCTTTATTCCTTGATGACTTCATTGAAGATAGCTATTTTAGCTGCTAGGGTAGGTAGAAAAGGAATAGCTGTATAAATTTCTATACTGAGCTGACTTGTGTCTGTGATCATGTGAAAATTCTGGTTTTCCATGAATTTCACTAATTTATAGTTTATTAGGACTTCTGATAAATAAGCATTAGTCAATCCAATAAGTATGTGTAGTATTTCAGAATTGTTTTAATTTTCATTTCTTTTATCAATACAGTTAGAGCATTTTTCTTTCTTTTTTTTAGATTTATATTTTATTTTTCCAAATATATGTAATGATAAGTTTTCAACATTCATTTTTGTTAAGCTTTGTGTTCCAAATTTTTCTCCCTCCCTTTCTTATTTCTCTATTTTCCAATAGAGCAAGCAATATGATATAGGTTAAATATGTTCAATTTTTTGCACATATTTCCATATTTGCATATTGTGCAAGAAAAATCAGATCAAAAGGGGAAAATTATAATAAAGAAAAAAAAAGCAAAAAATAAACCACAAAAACAATTCTATATTCAGTCTCCATAGTTCTCTCTCTGAATGTGGATGGCATCTTCTATCTCAAGTCTTTTGGAATTGCTTTAATTCACCATATTACTGAAAAGAGCCAAGTCTGATATGGTTGATTATCACATAATATTATTTTTATTATGTACAGTGTTCTCTTGACTTCAGTCAGAATCAGTGCATTTAAGTTTTTTCAAGCTTTTCTGAAGTTAGCCTGTTCACCATTTCATATGAAACAATAATATTCCAATACATTCATTTTCCATTTCTTATTCAGCCATTCACCAGTAATAGGCATCCATCAATTTTCAGTTCCCTGACACCACAAAAAGAGCTGCCACAAACATATTAGCAGATATAGGTCCTTTTCCCTTTTTTTATGATCTCTTTGGGATATAGACCCCATAGGGACACTTCTGGGTCAAAGGGTATGGACAGTTTTACACCCTTTTGGACACTAATTACTTTATCTAAATGGTGTTCATTTATTTGATCATTTATCAATTAGAAAATAGCTCAGTTTTTTAACATAAATTTGATTCAGTTCTCTAAGTTTGAAAAATAAGATATTTAGCAGAAAAACTTGCTTCAATTATTTTTCACAATTACTCTTACTAATTGTATTTCCTCAATTTATTCTACCCTCTCTCTCCTTTCACTAGGTCTCTTCTCAAAAGTGGTTTGCTTCTGACTACCCTCTCCCGAAAGCTGTCCTTCCTTCTATCATCCCCACCCCCATCCTCTTCCCTTCCTATTTTTCCACAGGGTAAGATAAATGTATTTTTCTTTTAATTTTTTAAAACTATTATTTTGCAAATATATACAAAAAGAGCTCTCAACATTCATTCTTGCAAAACTTTGCATTCCAAATTTTTTATCCCTCCTTTTCCCCCATCCCCTCCCTTAGATGGCAAATTATCCAATATATGTTAAACATGTGCAATTCTTCTATAAATATTTCCACAGTTATCACCTTATACAAGAAAAACATCAAAAAGTAAAAAAAAAAGTGAGAGAAAACAAAAAGCAAGCAAACAAAAAAAGTGAAAATACTGTGTTGTGATTCACACTCAGTCCTCACAGTCCTTTCTCTGGGTATATATGATTCTATCACAAGACCATTAGAAATGACCTGAATCACCTTTTCCTTGCTTTTGAAAAGAACCACTTTGGCTCATTTTAACAATGAGATGATTGAAGCCAGTTTCAATGATCTTATAATGAAGAAAGCCATTTACATCCAGAGAGAGGACTGTGGGAACTGAGTGTGGATCACAATGTAGCACTGTCATTCTTTTTTTTTTGTTGTTTGCTTGCATTTTGTTTTCTTTGTCATTTTTTTTATCTGATTTTTCCTGTGTAGCACAGTAATTGTAGAAATATATATATAGAAGAATTGCACATGTTTAACATATATTGTATTACCTCCCATCTAGGACAGAGGGTAGGAAGAGGAGGGGAAATTTGAAACACAAAGTTTTGCAAGGGTCAATGTCAAAAAAAAAATATCTATGCATAGGTTTTGGAAATAAAAAGCATTAATGAAAAAGAAAGAAAAAAATTTTAAAAAGAACCACGTCTATCAGAATTGGTCATCATCATATAGTCTTGTTGCTATATACAATGTTGTTTTGGTTCTACTCATTTCACAGAATCAGTTCATGTAAATCTGTCCAGGCCTTTCTGAAACCATCCTGCTGATTGTTTCTATAGAAAAATAATATTCCATAATATTCATATACTATAACTTATTTAGCCATTCCCCAACTGGTGGGCATCTACTCAGTTTCCAGTTTCTTGCCACTACAAAAAGGCTGCAATAAACATTTTTGCATATGTAGGTCCTTTTCCCTTTTTTATGATCTCTTTGGGATACATGTCCAGTAGAGACACTAAAGGATCAAAGGATATGTACAGTTTGATAACCCTTAGAATATAGTTTCATACTGCTCTCCAGAATTGTTGGATCTGTTCACAACTCCACTAACAATGTATTAGTGTAGCAATTTTTCCAGATCCCTTCCAACATTCATCATTATCTTTTCCTTTTACCTTGCCAATCTGAGAGACATGTAGTGCTACCTTAGAGTTATTGTGATTTGCATTTCCCTGATAAACAGTTATTTAGAGTATTTTTCCATATGACTAGAAATGATTTTAATTTCTTCAGTATGATAGATTTCTATATCCAACTGAGTGTTATCCTTTGAGTCTTCTGAGGAGAATAAGATTCACTCACTGTTCCTTATATATGCATATATACTCTATCTGCCTTAATAATGAGAAAGCTCTTTTGAGTTATAAGTATCATCCTTCCATTTAGAAATTCCAATTTCATCAAGTCACTTATGATTTACCTTTTCTGTTTACCATTTTAATGCTTTTCTATTATCTACTATTTGAAAGTAAAAATTTCTGTCCAGCTCTGGTCTTTTCATAACTTTTTCCCCCTGAAGGCTTATGCTCATTTTTGCTGGGTAGGTGATTCTTATTTGTAATCCTAGATCCTTTGCCCTCTAGAATATCATATCCCATGCCCTCCAATCCTTTAATGTAGAAGCTGCTAAATCTTGTGTTATCCTGACTGTTGCTCCACAATACTTGAATTGTTTCTTTCTGGTTATTTTCAATATTTTCTCCTTATCTAGAAGGTCTGGAATTTTGTTATAATATTCCTGGTAGTTTTCTTTTGGGGATCTCTTTCAGGAGGTGATCAATGAATTCTTTCAATTTATATTTTACCCTCTGGTTCTAGAATATCAGGGCAATTTTCTTGGACAATCTCTTGAAAGATGATGTCTAGTTTTTTTTGTTGTTGTTTGTTGGTTTTTGTTTTTGTTTTTTTGTATTTTTAATAATGGCTTTCAGATAGTTCAATAATTTTAAAAACATCTGTCCTGAATCTATTTTCCAAGTCAGTTGATTTTTCCAGTGAGAACTTTCAGATTATCTTTGATAATTTTTATTATTTTGGTTTTATTTTATTGCTTTGTTTTATTTCTCATAAAGTCATTAGCTTCCATTTGTTAAATTCTAATTGTTTAAAGAATTATTTTCTTCAGTGAGCTTTTGTACCTCCTTTTCCATTTGTCCAATTTTACTTTTAAATTAGTTTTCTTCGGTGAATTTTTGTGCTTCTCTTTCCATTTAGCCAATTCTGCTTTATATGACATTCTTCTCCTCATTGGCTTTTTGTACTTCTTTACTATTATGTTTTTTAAGTATGTTTTGTGTCTCCTGCCAAAATGTTGAGTTATTTTTCACGATTTCCTCACATCACTCTCATTTCTCTTCCCAGTGTTCTCTATTTTTCTTGCCTAATTTTCAAAATTCTTTAGAAGCTCTTCCATAGCCTGAAACCAAATGATATTTTTCTTGGATGCTTTAGATGTAGCTTTGTCTTTATTATTTTCTGAGTGCATTTTTGATCTTCCTTATCACCATAGTAATTTTCTATAGTCAGAATTTTTTCTGTTGTTTGTTCATTTTACCAGCCTTTTACTTGACTTAATTAAAGTAGGGCTCTGCCTCATAGGTGGAAGGTATACTGTCCTGTTTTCAAAGATAATTCTAGGAATATGTAAGTTTTCAATTCTTGCAAGATGATATTATTTTAAGAAGAAGTATGTTTACTACTCTCTTAGCCTATGCTCTGGTCTGTGAGAGTCCACAAGGATCCCTTATCTATTATGACTACAAGTTCTTGTGTGCTAAGGCTGTGAGCCAGCTCTGAATGTGGGTAAAATAACAGATCCCTTTAATTCCTTCTGACCAATTTTTCAACCCCCTTACCATTGATGGGCTAAGAGCACCAAAAGCTGCTACTCCCACTGGTGATTTAGTGGCTGTCAAGGTCTGTTCTTGGTTTGCTGGGGCCAAGGTTATATTGGTACAACCTGTGCTTACCTTGTAAACTATATTTCCAAGTTGTCTTTAGCATATGTGAAATGAGAGATCTGGAAACTGCCACTCATGGCACTGATTTGGTTGCACAAATTCCTTGTTTTCTAGGATCATTGTGCTTATGTTCATCCTGGTGCAGACCCTTCCTGTTGACTTTCTAAGTTGTCTTGGGCTGCAAAATTATTTCACTCCATCTTTTGGGATTATGCTTGTTTAGAGTCATTATTTAAATGTATTTGGAAAATCTTGGAGGAGTGTTCAAAAGAACCCCTTCCTTTACTCTGCCTTCTTGGCTCTGGGATTCTGCATTTCACTTTTTTCAAAATTATTTGCTCCCCTGTCAATGCTTTTCCCCATCACCTACTTGCTCTTTTATTTTCTGCCAATTATATCTAATTCAATTTATTCAACAAGCATTTTTTAAACACCTTGTTTTGCTAGGCACTGTGAAAATTATTAGAGAATTAAAATCATACAGGAATCAATCCCTGGCTTTAAAGAGCTAATATTCTTTTAAGGTAAAATAGCATATCTATGGGGCAATAACTACTATACTTTCCAGCACATAGCAAATGGCTAATAAGTATTCTTTAATTGACATTGATTGATTGAAATAAGTGCAAAGTTTCACAAGGGGAAAGACAACTAGAGGAATCGGGAAGGACAACTTAAAGAAGATTGTTATGGACCAGGACTTGAAACAAGGTACTAAGTCAGTGGAATTGATAGAGACAATGGTTGTTTAGCAGGTGCTTAACAGTTCTCTAGTTCATTACATGTACTTAGTACTTACTATAGTTCCACAAGATTCACACCTTTATTAAGAGAGCATATAAATTCTGACAAACTCAGCCAGAATCAGAAGTAGGGAAGACAGAGAAGTGGTTGCAGGTTCTCCTCTATTTCTCCACTGAAACCAAGATCTGGAAGGCCTCCAGAAAAACTATCTGAGCCCCAAGTGAAGGAGATAAGACTTGGAAAGAGACAATAAAGGATTTGGACTTTAACCCCTGGCTACTCATGTGGTCATTACTCAACTGAAAGGAGGGCTGCCTCCAGAGACCCCCCAAAAACCTCAACAGAGAACATTACATTTTAGAGAGAATATTACAGAAGATAGCATTTGAGTTGAACATTGAGAGGGCTAGAAATTATACTAAGCAGATGTGAAAAGGAAAGAAATCACAGATATGAAGAAATAGCAGGGAACATGAGGAACCTAGTACTTAGCATAGGACCTGACTTACAGTATGTACTTGAGAAATGTTTATTGATTGGTATTGATTGCTTGATATCAGCTTGACTGAAAAATAACAGTGAATGAAGGAAAACCATTTAAAGTCAAAGAATGGCTGAAGCCTGATTAAGATGCTAAAGTAGACTCTGTTTTGTCCAAGAGACAACAGGGATTCACTGTAGGTTTTGAGTAAGGGAATGGCATGATCAACCATAAGCTTTAGAAATATTAATTTGGCATCTGTGTGTAGATGAACTGAAATGAGGAAGTGTTTAGAAGCCAGGAGACTAATACTTTACATTGTGAATATCATCTCAATACTTCCATATTACACAGATTTGCTTATGTTTTGTCTTTCAAAGTTGATTTTTAGTTCTTTGCAAAGTCATTCAGAGCTTTTTGTATTCTTTCATAGTGGTTCTTGCAGAGTTCTGCACACAACTGGTACTTGATAAATGCTTATTTTATCATAAATGTCTATATTTTTATGGATAAGTTAATCCATATTGGGGAAAGTTCCCTGATCTGGCTAATAGTATAATTAAAATACATTGACTGTAAAAAAAAGACAAACTTTGGAATTAATGTCCCCTCTGATTTTACACTAGAGGAATGGAATTAAAGAAGCAGAATAGTCAATGGATAGAATAGGAAGAGAAATGGAAGGCAATAGAGATAAATTAGAAGGAGAAAGTTCTTTTTTGGGTCTAGGCCTTTTGCTTTTTATTTGTGTCACCTTACTATTTCCCCATGTCTGTGATTTCTTTCCTTTTTATTGCATTTCTAGAATCTTGTCCATTGTAAAATCCAAAGTAGCCTTTTGGTAGGAATATCTATTCTAAATAAAATAATCTGTTACAAGTAAGATTTTACTTATGTTATTCCTTTTCAGAGACAATGAACCATATATACCCATTGCAGCTTAACTTTCTAGATAAGTTGTACTAAACATAGTCCCCACACTTTATTTGATATCTTCTGATAGCATGGATAAGTATAATCTCATTTGCATATGATCTGGGTATTTCTTCTGCACCATATGTCAGAAAGTCATCATGGGAGATTTTTTAGTTGAATATCAACAAGCCTTGGGTTATTGTCAACTTCTCCACATATATCATATAGGACTGAATTTAATTCATTATGTTAATCCATGGTGAATTCACCTTCCCTAATAGTAATGTATGATAAGTAATTATCTGACCAGCATAGCTACTATAAAAATATTTCAGCAGTTTAGTATTTATCCACACTTGAAATCAAAGATGTTTGAAATAAGTAAAATGTGACTTTCAATACTTCAAATGTGTATTGACTGTGTGACCATATGTATGTAAATATGTAACCCTATATAAAATTTTTAAGCCTCAATTTGCTTTAAAATAAAAGCCAAAGTAGTCCTTAGTCCTTATTTCATATAGTTATTCTAAAGCTATATAAACTTTGATATATGGAAATGACTGGATATAAAATACAACATTTTATAAAGATCAAAATTAATATTGCTTTGAGAATATATTGATTGATTTCTGTTAAAATGATTCTGCAATGTACCTAATTTTATGCTATATTGATTTTATAATTGAATCTGCATCTGCCTAACATCACATTGCTAGATCCTTGAATTGAGCTCAGGAATCTAGCTTTCCCTCTGATTTAATTTAAGATATAATTAAGAGAAAAGTTATTGTCTCTCATACCAGTAGCCTCCGGGATACTTCTAGGTCACTGGTTTGTGTTATTTTTAATCGCACAAGTTACCATCCCCAAAAGATGTGTAATCTTTTTTTTTTTTTTTTTTTTGACCATTCTTGTGAAATTAGGGGAGTTTTTACCTCTTGTAAGGAGACAAGAAGTCTGGTGGTTTTGATGTCCTAAGAAAGATTACAAGTTGCAGATGTATTGGATAATAAGAATTAACACTGTAAAGTTTCATGACCACCCAAGACCTCTTATTTCTTATGTATCAATAAAGAATGTGTTCCCCTTCTTGTTGCTGACTTTACAGAGGTGGTCAATCTGACCCACTTTGTCAACAGTTTTATACTCATCACTTTTATATACTGTTTTTGCTTAAAGTATGCACTTCATTTTTCTTTATAAAATTTACTAAGAATCCATATATATGAGAATATGTATCACTTCTCTCTCACTTTCTCTTTCTGTCTCTTTCTCTCTCTCTTTTTCTCTCCCACTTGCTTGCTTGCTCTCTCACTTTCTCTCTTTCTCTACAAACACACACATTACTATACAATATGGGTTGTTGCAACCCTTAAAACACCATGAACATATTGCCAGTTTTTAACATGTATACCTAGTCTCCTGATTTTCAATAGTAACCAGTTTTAATGTCACAAATCCAATTTGTAAAGCAGATGACATCTCACTATAAGTGAGTCTTCCACTAGCACTTGTATCAGACATCTGATTGTCTAGTTGCACTTACTTTGCTGATGTAAAGCTTTTCCCAAGAGCTCTAAGAAGGCATGAATGTGAGACACAGAGTTGTTTAGGACTTTTAAAAAGTCAACATGTTGTATGTGTGAACCATCTAACTAAGATATTAAAGGTTTTCTTCTTGTCTGCAAACCATTTCTCTGAATAGATCCAAGACATATCATCCTTAGTGTTGTTCTTTATTTGTTTCTCAGTTTCATGTGATCATGAATTCTGACAGAGATTTCTTTATTCTAGGCAGAAAAAAAAAAGAAAAACCTATCCCCATCCCATCCCATCTCATCCCTTCCTATCCCATCATTTTACCAAGAGGAGGGAAGAGATCATGGCCCTCCCCAAATGTTAGAATGAAAATGTCATTATTACCCCTGCAATGAACCTCTCTGGCAAAAGATATGAGAAAGGTAATTAATCATAGTCTGACTCTGTTCTCCAAGAAATTATTGGTGGCACTGATAAAGTGTAGAACCAAGAACCAAAATAATTATTTATTACAAATATCATTCAAAAATCAAGCCATTCTCCAACTGATACATGGTCAAAGGATATGAACAGACAATTTTCAAGTAAAGAAATTAAAAATGTTTCTAGTCATAAGAAAAGGTGTTTCAAATCATTGTTGATCAGAGAAATGCAAATTAAGACAGCTCTGAGATACCACTATACACCTCTCAAATTGCCTAAGGTGACAGGAAATTATAATGATGAATGCTGGAGGGGATGTGGGAAAACTGGGACACTGATGCATTGTTGGTGGAGCTGTGAATGGATCCAACCATTCTAGAGAGCAATTTGGAAGTATTTTCAAAAAGTTATCAAACTGTGCATACCCTTTGATCTAGCAGTGCTACTACTGGGGTTATATCCCAAAGAGATATTAAAGAAGGGAAAGGGACCTGTATGTGCAAAAATGTTTGTGCCAGCCCTTTTTGTAGTGGCTAGAAACTGGAAAATGAATGGATGCCCATCAACTGGAGAAATTAGTAAATTGTGGTATATGAATGTTATGGAATATTGTTGTTCTGTACAAAATGACCAGCAGGATGAATACAGAGAGGCTTGGAGAGACTTACATGAACTGATCCTAAGTGAAATGAACAGAACCAGGACATCATTATACTCTTCAACAATAATACTATATGTGGAACAATTCTGGAAGTGGTTCTCTTCAACAATGAGAGGATCCAAATCAGTTCCAATTGATCAGTAATGAACAGAACCAGCTACACCCAGAAAAGAATATTGGGAAATGAGTGTGGACCATACTTTCTGTTATTGTTTGCTTGCATTTTTGTTTTTCTTCCCGGGTTATTTTTACTTTCTTTCTAAATCTGATTTTTCTTGTGCAGCAAGATAGCTGTATAAATATGTATTATATATATATGTATATATATATATATATATATATATATATATATATATACATTGTATTTAACATATACTTTAACATATTTAACATGTATGGGACTGTCTTCCATCTAGGGGAGGGGATGGAGGGAAGGAGGGGAAAAGTTAGAACAGATGTTTTTGCCAGGATCAGTGTTGAGAAATTTCCCATGCATATGTTTTGTCAATATAAAGCTATAATAATATATATATAATTCAAAGCTGACTTTGGAGCATTAGAAATTACTTACTAGGTTCAATCATTCCACCAGTGTTAAATCCAGTATTTTTCATTATTATCTATATTTCACATCTCTCCATTTCATCCTCAAGAGCTGTATAAGATAATTTGTCAAACTCTTCATTGAAATCTAGATAAATGATAAGTACAAAATCTCCTTGATTTGCAGGTGTAATGATTCTATTAAAATAAAAAGAAATGAAATTATCTTCGTATGACCTGTTCTTGGGAAGCTAATCTTATTTTTTGGTGATCACTTCTTTGTCTAGATATATTCATTAAAGAACCCCTGAATAATAACATATAACTTTCCCAGGAACTGAAATCATTTGTAACTGTTCTATCATGTACATAATTTCTTCCTCAGGAAAAAAAATAATAACAAAAGAGAAAGAAGTTTTCTTTCTCTTCTCCAATTCTGTCATTTTTCAAAATGTTCTTTATCATAACCAGCCACTTTATCCTGAGGTGATATTTGTTGTATCTATTGACTCAAAATGATTATTAACTGATTACTATTATCATTTCACTAAAGTTTTCAAATGCTAATTAATAATTTCTAACTAGTCCTTTATAATTCAAAGATCATTCTCTTTGGCAAAGAAAACAAAAATAGAGTTAAATTATTCTGCCTTCTACTTTCTGTTAAAGTTTTCTTTGACTCAGTAGTCTTGGCCTTGCTTCTTCCTCCCCACCCCCAAGACTGTGACTCAAAAAGCAAATAGACTTAACTTAGTTTTCCTTGCTAGCCTTCTCATTTTAATTGATAATTCTTCAAGGAATGCTTTTGTCCATTAATGCCCTACACTTTTGTAGTAACTACTCTGAATTAATTGCCCCAGAATGAAGTCAACTATATCTACTCTTTCAACTTCTAAGGATTAGAAAAGATTAGATTTTGAAAAATTGGAAAATTATTTTTGAAAGTCATTGGTTCAAAGTCAAATGCTAGTGCATCCTAGTCCCACTGTTAATCAATATCTGACATTTATATGATAATATCAGTTTATTTTCAAAAGGAATATCTAAGTCACAGATATAGCAAGAATGTAAGGCACAAACAATTACTCACTACATTTATATAAATACTCTTTCCCACTAAATGAAGAGTGGGTTCCAACTTCTCATGACTTCTAAGTGACATCCATCCATTAGGGTTATTTTCAATAGCAACATAACTCTATAATTTATTGTCTCAGATAAAACTGGGATCCTCAGACTCTCAAAAATATCAATGCTAACAGAAGTGTAAAATGTCATCCCTCAGGACCTTTGATGTGGGGTTTCCTGGCAATGAAAATTAGTATTAATTCTAATTCCCAAAACTCTGTTGGCTAACCATTTTTATTTTTCCAAGTTCACAAAATCATACTTGTCTTCAATATGTTTTCAGCTAAACCAAGAAAAAGCAAATCAAAAAGAATTTTGTTGTTATTCAATCATGTTCAACTCTGTATGACATCATTTTGGATGTTTTTTGACAAAGTTATTGGAGTGGTTTGCCAAGTTTTCTCTAGCTCATTTGACAAGTGAGGAAACTGAGGCAAATGGATTAAATGACTTGCCCACAATTACATAGCTGGTCAGTATCTGAAGTTAGAGTTGAATTCAGATCTAACAGCATTTTATCTCTCATTAAAAAACACTCAACCACTAAAGTGTCAGACTTTAAAAGTCTTACTTTTTTCTAATCGTTGCATTTTGAAGGCATCTATGAAGTCAATGAACAGTGAAACTTGTTTTCACATGCTGAGCAGACTGGAATCCATTTCAGAATGTTTGTGACTGCTTGCTCCAAATCAAGAAAGAGGGCAATTTCATTACAAATGATCATATCTTTCCAGAAGCAAGCTTCCCATACCTTCCACATATACAATTGCAACAAAAAAAAAAAACATGATGTATTTGTGCACTGGCTCCCTCTTATGCTTTCATATACACACCTTTTAAAAATATAATTTTCAAAAATATGTGCATTTGGAATTAATTGGGAATACATATATTCCTAATTAGTTCCCTCTACAGATATATACCCATTTATTTCATCTACAGATACATTAAACTCTCAAGACTCTCCCTTTACCTTCTCTTTAAAAATATATTTCATTTTGTCTTTAGAATTAAATGTTTGAGAACTTCTTATTTTCCTACTTCACCTTCCTGTTGGGAATTTTATTCAGAATGATCTATCTATATTTTCTGTAAACTCTGTCAAATCTTATTGAGTTGAATTACATTGCTTCTCCAAAAACCTCAGGCTCATTTAAAATTATTTCTTAGTTTCCAGTCCTCCCAAGATTTTTTCTTAAATTCTAAGTTTGGATAATCATGTGCCCAAAAAGTTCCCATAATTTCTAGTTCAGTAGTCCCTCCTTGTTGGTCTGATTCCGGTAGAGGATAATAGTTAATTTTTTTTTTTCTGAAGAAGAAATAATAACCACTAAGGGAAGCTAAGAAATTATTAACTCTGCTTTTGGCAAGGAGAACTAAAAAGATGTGGAAGTAACTGATCTTTCCAGTCAGTATTGTATAATTCCTCCATACCAAGATTATGATTTGTTTCTTTCTGGCTAGGTAGTCTATACTATGCTCTGATGAAAATTATATTCCTTTTACTACATTCATTAATCTTCACTAAAATGGTCTACATTACATTTCCTTCCAAAGATTCTCAAATTTATGAATATGAATATCTTATTATATAATGTTAAGCAACCTATTCCACCTTTTTCTTTAAATGTTTCATTTTCTTGGAATTAATGTATAATCTTCTAGCAATTGGGCTCGTCCACTAAAACTCAATGATATTTATGAGGTCAAATTAGCCTCCCTATGATAGGATTATTAGTTTATCTCTTTTTATTATGCATAATTTGTACATTTTTTTAAATAGACAAAGTAACCGATGTTTTATTTCCGACTCCTGTCTTAGCTTTTGTCTTCCATAAATTTTCCAAAACTCAATATAAATTATCTTCCTACACAGTAGCTATATATGGCATGTAGCTTACACATGTTAAATGGTCAATATTATTTCATATTTCACCTAATATCTAGTTAGTGAACCAATTTGACTTTCTTCTTTTTTATTTATTTTACTTTATTTTTAATTTAGAGAATAAAATAAGCATTTCCATAAGTTAAATTTTTCAAAGTATAATTGTACATAAAACTGAAAATCATTTTTTCAAATTTTCTCAAAAATATTTTATTTTTCTAATTATATGTGTACATAGTTTTCAACATTAATTTTTATAAGATTGAGTTCCAAATGTTTTCTTCTTCGCCCCTTTATTTGCCCGTGCCCCTGACAGCAAGCAATCTGATATAGGTTAAACATGTGAAATCAAAAAAAAAAAAAAAAAATTCAAAACAAAAGGGGAAAAACACAAAAAAGAAAGCAAACTTTTAAAAAGATAAAAAAAAATAAGCTTTGATCTGCATTCAGACTCCCTAGTTCTCTCTCTGGATATGGATAGCATTTTCCATTCCAAGTGTACTGGAACTATCTTTGATCATTGTATTGCTGAGAAAAACTAAATCTCTCACAATTGATCATTACATCTCTCTTTTACTGTATTCAATGTTTTCCTGGTTCTGCTCACTTCATTCAGTATCAGTTCAAGTCTTCACAGGCTTTTCAGAAATCAACCTGCTCATTACTTCTTATAGAACAACAATATTTCATTACTTTCATATGCTAGAATTTATTCATATCCTCCCCAGTTGATGGGTTCCATTTCCAATTTCTTGTCACCACAAAAAGAGCTGCTAGAAATATGAAAAATCTTTTAAAATACAACGTGCTATTCCTTTTAAATATATCATAATATTAAATATATCATAAAATACACTTTCTTCCCTTCCCTACCTCCGGAAATGGTTACCATTAGATACAAATATATCACCTTTTGCCACCCTTCAATCCCCTGCAACAGACATTGATGTGGACTATGGTCCCTTTAAAACTAGTCCTTTCAGATTGATTTATTCCTTTCTGATTCCCAACCCCTCCTAGCTGAAGAAGCTAGGACTTTTGATGCAGAAAGCCTGGTCAAAAGCACCCTTTTGAATTCCAATAGGAGATATGTGGGTTCTCTCAGCCCCCATAGGATCTGAGCTAACTTGAGCTGTCCCAATCCCCATTCTAACGATCTGCTCAGTTTTCCCAATACCCACCTAGCAAATTCTAGCTCTTGATGAAACCCAGTGAGAAACCAATTTGGGACTACACCCATAGGCCCCTTTAGCTAAATATCTCCTTATAAAGGAGCCAAGCTAGAGTCCTCTCTTTGTAGAGGATCAAAACATGCCAATTCTCTGCCCACTGGAACTACTGGTTCTGGTGTCCTCCTCTCTTTACCTAACACCTTTTATTAACTAGACTTTAACCTTACCTCCTTACTGCATTTGATTTTGAGGTTTTTATGTCTTAGTATATGGTCAATTTTTGTATAGGTTCCATGAACTGCTGAGAAGAAAGTATACTCCTTTCTGTCTCCATTTAGCTTTCGCCAAAGATCTATCATATCAAACTTTTCTAGTATTCTATTTACCTCTTTGACTTCTTCCTTATTTATTTTGTGGTTTGATTTATCTAATTCTGAGAGTGCAAGGTTAAGATCTCCCACTATTATAGTTTTGCTGTCTATTTCTTCTTGCAGCTCTCTTAATTTCTCTTTTAAGAATTTAGATGCTGCACCACTTGGTGCATATATATTTAATATTGATACTGCTTCACTATTGATGCTTCCCTTTAGCAGGATATAATGCCCTTCCTTATCTCTTTTAATTAGATCAATTTTTGTTTTTGCTTGATCTGAGATGAGGATGGTTACTCCTGCTTTTTTGGCTTCACCTGAAGCATAGTAGGTTCTGCTCCACCCTTTTACTTTTAGTTTGAATGTCTCACCCTGTTTCAGGTGTGTTTCCTGTAAACAACATATAGTAGCATTCTGACTATTAATCCAATCTGCTAACTACTTCTTCTTTATGAGGGAGTTTACCCCATTCACATTTATGGTTAGAGTGACTAATTCTATATTGCTTGCCATCCTGTTAACCCCTGCTTATGGTTTTCTCCTTTCCTTCCCTCTTACCCCTCTACCCAGTATTAAACTTGTGAACACCACTTGCTTTTCACAGCCCTCCCTTTTTAGTATCCTTCCCCCACTTTGAAGTTCCTCCCCTTATTTTACCCCTTTTCCTCGCAATTTCTGTATTCCCTTCCCCTTAGCTTACTCCTTCCCTCTCACTTTTCAATGAAGTGGAAAAAGTTTCACCATAAATCAAATATGTCTATTGATACATACTATGTTCATCTCCCTCCTTTCTTTCTCTCAGATATAATAGGTTACCTTTGCCTCTTCATGAGATGTAGTACCATCACTTTACACTTTTTTATGATATAATTTCCTTTCCACCTCTAGTTTCCAGGACAAATTATACATATGTTCTTTATATATTTTTATAACAGAAGTATAGTTCTCAAGATTTCTTTTTACCTTTTTAGAAATCTCTTGAGTTCTGTATTTGAAGAGCAAACATTTTATGTAGGTCTGGTTTTTTCATCAAGAATAGATGGAATTCATTTATTTCGTTAAATGTCCATCTTTTTCCCTGGAAAATGATGCTCATTTTTGCTGGGTAAGTTATTCTTGGCTGCATACCAAGTTCCTTAGCCTTTCGGAATATCATGTTCCAGGCCCTGCGTTCTTTTAATGTGGACGCTGCTAGATCCTGGGTTATCCTTATTGTGGCTCCTCCATATCTGAATTGCTTTTTTCTAGCAGCTTCCTTGAACTTGGCCACTATATTTCTTGGCGTTTTGATTTTAGGGTCCCTTTCAGTAGGTGATTGATGAATTTTTTCAATGTCTATTTTACCCTCTGTTTCCAGAACGTCTGGACAGTTCTCTTTGATAATTTCCTCGAAAATAGTGTCCAAGCTCTTTTTTTTCCTCTCATTTTTTAGGGAGTCTGATTATTCTCAAACTGTCTCTCCTGGATCTGTTTTCCAGGTCTGTTGTCTTTCTAATAAGGTATATGACATTCTTTTCAATTGTTTCATTTCTCTGGTTTTGCTTGACTACCTCTTGGTTTCTCCTTGAGTCATTCATTTCTACTTGTTCGAGTCTAATTTTCAATGATGTATTTTCTTCACTCACTTTTTTTTATATCTTTTTGTAATTGTCCAATTGTGTTTTTAAGTGAGTTTTTTTCTTCTATGGAATTTTTTTCCATTTTATCCATTTTATTTTTTAGAGAGTTGTTTACCTTTTCCAGCTCACTAATCCTGTTTTCCTTGGAGTTGTTTACCTTTTCCAATTCACTAATTCTATATTGCTTGCCATCCTGTTAACCCCTGCTTATGCTTTTCTCCTTTCCTTCCCTCTTACCCCTCTACCCAGTATTAAACTTGTGAACACCACTTGCTTTTCACAGCCCTCCCTTTTTAGTATCCTTCCCCCACTTTGAAGTTCCTCCCCTTATTTTACCCCTTTTCCTCACAATTTCTGTATTCCCTTCCCCTTAGCTTACTCCTTCCCTCTCACTTTTCAATGACTCTCTTGCCAAGCTTTCCCTTTCCTTTTCCCATTACTCTTCTAGCTCTCTTGTGAGAGCCTTTTTGATTTCCTCTATGAGGTTCTTTTGTATTGAGAAGCAGATCATTCCTCTACAGTCTGTTTTTAGTCTCCTCAGCATTTGAAGTCTGCTCTCTCTCCATACAGAAGCTGTCAATGGTTAGAACACTTTTGAATTTTTTGTTCATTTTGTCAGAGGGGGAATTGAAGAAAATAATTGACAAGAGAAATAATTGGTCTGTTTTTTTGGGGGGATGGGGCTGGATGGTGTTAATGGGCTTCCTCTACAGACTGGGGGGGAGGGCAGCATCCAGGCACTAAAGGACAGTGATGGCTGTGCTGAGTCTGTGCTCTGAGGCTCTGAGAACGCACTGAGTCAGTCCAGGTGGGGGTTGGGGGTGGTCAGGTTCTAAGAGATGCTGGCTTTCCGGGGTTTTAATCTTTACCTCCGGTGTTTACACCCTCTCTGCTGCTCCTGGCTTGCTGCCAAGATGGAGTATCCACACTGGGGTAAAAGCCTTTTTGCAGAATCGGCAGAGATCGTACCCCTCCCTCTCCAGTGTGAGCTGTGTGAGCTGTCTGTCTCACTCTGGCTGCCTGCCCTCAGTCTGCACCCAGTCTGATTGACCCTCCCCCGAGCAAACACAGACCGTTTCTGGTGAATTTCAAGGATGTCTTCTCTTGGTGATTATTTGTGGGTTTCTTTTCTGGTCAAGCATTAACTCTGAGGCTTGTCATGACGTAAGTTCTGAGAGAAAACACAGAGCTCAAGCAGCTGTCTGCCTCCACGCCGCCATCTTGGCCGGAAGTCTTTTAACCTTACTTCCAAACCCCATAATAAACCTCTTTTATCAATCTAGGTTCTCGGGCCTGTAAATTCCTTTACAGGGGACTCTTGTGCTGCCACTAGAACTCATTTAACTCTGTATCCTTGTGTCAAATCCAAAGGAGTTGCAGGGGATTTCCATTTGATTCCCTGTACCCTGAATCTGCCACTAGACCTCAATTAAACCCTAATTTCATTTAGTTACTCCATATCTAGATCTCAGCAACATGATTCTCCTGATTCATCAGATTGCTTTTTTTTTTTTTTTTTGTTAAGAACTCTTAGTTCTCCTGAGTAATCAAAAATAGGGAGGTATTCTTTTTATGTTTGCCCCAATAGGAAAACTAATTTACATTTTTAGCATAGATGATAATTATCAAAGGCACAAAAAAATTATATTCTTTCTGTGGTCACCACAAAATTCTTCTTGTTCTTCAGAATTTAAGGAAGCAATTTTCTCTGTCTTTTGTCTGTCTGACTAGTGTCTCTTGTGGGCAATTTCTTTAGAAAATTTATGTGAGGCTCATTCTCCCATTCTTTTTAGCACTCTTGAACTTCAATGTCATTTTACTAGGCACAGCCAGGTTCTTCTCCTCATTTCTCTTTATCTTAAGGCCTCTCTTCCTCCTTCAATTCAGATTTTCTTCTTTAGTTCAAGTATTTTTTGTTCCTGTTAAGCTTATTTGCATTTATCTCCTCCTTTGTTTTTCCTCCTTCTCCTTTCCTTTTTCTCCTCCCTAACCTATTCTTTTCCTATCTCCTTCACCTGCTTTTTCTTCTTTCTTCTCCTTTTACCTTTTCTCCTTTCTCCTTTTTACTACTGCTTCTCAAATCCTTTTCTTTGTATTCTTATTCTCATTCCTCCCATCTTCTCCCATTTTTTTCTTCTCAAATTTTTAGTCACTGACCTTTTAATCTCAAAGACCTACAACAAAACAAGTTTTCACCCAACCTGTTTCCCAACCTGGAAGTGGAATGAATCCATTCAGTTTTTCTATAACCTCTATAGGAGTTCTTCTTCCTGCCTCCCAATTAATCTTCATTTACATATAAATCCAGCTGCATGACAATTCTGCTCATCATTTATAGTGATTCCATGTTGCACACAGGATAGTTAAAATTCTTAAGTCTGACATTTAATACATTCTATAACTCAACACAATCTTATTGATAAAGTCTTCAATGTTGGATGTAATTAGCAGAGGAAATGATAAAAATTAATCCCTGAGGCAAGCAGGGAGAAGGCTCTGATAGAGATCAATTTAGCTCCATGGTCTTACTCTTTGGGGAGATGGCCCAGTCTGAAATCCAAGTTATGTCAAACTCCTGAGACCCACCTTCTGTAGAGATCTCCAGCAGTCTTACTTTGCTATGTCCTGTCAGAAATCACAGTCATGTTCCAGAAGTTAACTTTTCCCTATAAAATCTACTTATGGGCCATTCCATGGCTGATACCTTCCTTTTGGTTAGACTATTATGGCACTGTGCCTTGTAGTGTCTTTGTCCTTATCCCTTAGCCATGCTACTGTGGTATCCTAACTCCACTATAATTCTCAAATCCACTTCTCTTCCTTACAGCTAACCAACTCTTTAGGAATCTAAGTCCCTTTTAGGATTTGGCCTGCCAGCTATTGGCATGCTCCAACCTCATGGGGGGTGGGGGGGCAGGTAGAGTGGTTTCTCCTTCTACTGGGTAATTGTGAGTTTCACTGAAGAACTTATCTTTCATGTGCTCTCTCACTTTATTTCATATTTACCATTCTTGGTGTCTATTGTATTCCTTCATTTTGTCTGTATCCCCTTCTCTAAATAAATTTACCTTTTGCCAAAGAGAATGGCCATTGTGAATTCTTCACATGACCAAACTTAACTTTTGATGCTAAACCCCACACCATCAATCACATCATTATCTTATACATTCCCAAATGCTTTATATTATGTTCTGTTACACTAACCAGTACATCTTTATTTAGACTATTCTAAGTGCCTAAATTGTGTTACTTCCACTACCTTACCTGCTGGATTGCTTTGATGCTCCAAATATACATTATTAGCATCATATACCTTCCCATATCCTGACTATTGGGATTATTAATTATTGGTATGATCATTAAGAACAATAATCATCATAATAATATTTTACCTTTTTGTCATATTTTAAAGTTCAAAAGTTTTTTCCATCATAATATTACCATAAGAAAGGTAAGGTAAATTTTTATTATCACTGTTTTTCAGTTGAAAAAATGGGAAGTTCAGACAGATAGTAATGAATTATGGTGCTCTGTACATTTTTAAAGCATTTCTTTAAGTAATAAGACCTATTCTAATTATTTATAGATAGAAGTTATTTTCACTATTAAAACTAAGTACCATAAAGGTAGGAACCATATTTTATCTAAAATAAGTTTGTTTATAGGTACTTGTCAGAGTTCCCTGCACATAAATGGTACATAATGAGCATAATAAATGTTTTCTGAATTAATTGAATTTGGTTCTGGAATACAAAGGAAATAGATTGGGTCATCTTTTTTTTTCTTCTTTTTCTTTTTTAAATATGCCATGGTAAGCTATTTGTTGACTATTGTCACTACCAGTTCTTATGAATAATTATAATCAAAGTTTAAAATTTTAGCTTCAGGTGGCCTAGCTGTACCAGATCTAAAACTATATTATAAAGCAGTGGTCACCAAAACCATTTGGTACTGGCTAAAAAACAGAGCAGTTAAACAGTGGAATAGATTAGATTCACAGAACAGAATAGTCAATGACTATAGTAATCTAGTAATTGACAAACTCAAAGACCCCAGCTTTTAGGATAAGAATTCATTATTTGACAAAAACTGCTTGGAAAATTGAAACTAGTATGGTAGAAACTAGGCACTGACGCACACCTAACACCATATATCAAGATAAAGTCAAAATAGGATCATGATCTAGACATAAAGAATGAAATTATAAATGAATTAAAACAACATAGAGTAGTTTGCCTCTCAGATCTGTGGAGGAGGAAGGAATTCATGACCAAAGAAGAACTAGAGACCATTATTGATCACAAAATAGATAATTTTGATTATATTAAGTTAAAACATTTTTGTACAAACAAAATTAATGCAAACAAGATTAGAAGGGAAGCAATAAACTGGGAAAACATTTTTACATTCAAAGGTTCTGAGAAAGGCTTCATTTCTAAAATATATAGATAATTGACTCGAAGTTATAATAATTTAAGCCACTCTCCAATTAATAGTCAAAGGAAACAGACAATTTTCAGATGAAAAAATTGAAACTATTTGTAGTCATATGAAAAGGTGCTCCAAATCACTATTGATCAGAAAAATTCAAATTAAGACAACTCTGAGATACCACTATACACCTGTGAGATTGACTAATATGACAGGAAAAAATAATGATGAATGTTGGAGGGGATGTGGGAAAACTGGGACACTGATATATTGTTGGTGGAACTATGAACAGATTCAACCGTTCTGGAGAGTGATTTGAAATTCTGCTGAAAAAGTTATCAGACTATGCATATCCTTTGACCTAGCAGCGTTTCTACTGGGCTTATATCCCAAAGAGATCTAAAGGAGATTAAGGGACCCACATATGCAAAAATGTTCATAGCAACCCTCTATGTGACAAGAAACTAGAAACCAATGTATGCCCATCAATTGAGGAATGACTAAATAAATTATGGCATATAAATGTTATGGAATGTTATTGTTCTGTAAGAAATGACCAACAGGATGATTTCAGAAAGGCCTGGAGAGACTTACATAAACTGATGCTAAGTGAAATGAGCAGAACCAAGAAATCATTATACATGGCAACAAGACTATACATGTCTTCTCAACAATGAGATGATTCAAACCAATTCCAATTGTTCAGTGATGAAGAGAGGACAGTGGACCTGAGCATGGACCACGTTGTAGCACTCACTCTTTCTGTTGTTTGCTTGCATTTTGTTTTCTTTCCCATTTTTTTTCCCCTTCTTGATTGATTTTTCCTGTGCAGCAAGATAATTGTATAAATATGTATAATATATTAGATTTAACATATATTGGACTACTCCTATCTAGGGGAGGGAGTGGGGGGAAGGAGGGCATAATTTGGAACAGAAGGCTTTGCAAGGGTCAATGTTGAAAAATTTCCCATGCATATGTTTTGTAAATAAAAAGCTTTATTAAAAAAAAGAATAAATATATGCACATAGTAAATATTTAACAAATGAAAAAAAAAACATTTTAGCTTCAATTTTTCTCAGAATTGAGGGAAAGGGGGTAGATAATGGATAAGTCAAGTAAGTTATAGAAAATTATTACAGAATAAAAGGAAAAAATGTGGTGAGCCAAAGGAGACAGAAAGACTGTGAGCTTGGCTGAAACTTAGCCTTTCCTCATATTAAAAAAAAAAAAAAAAAAAAAAAAAAAAAAAAAACAATTTAGCCTTTCACAATTGTACTAAACAGGGAAATCAACCATATCAGCTTATGTCATCTAAAATGAAGCTCTAAAATCAATACAGTGTACCTATTCATATCTTACCACACCCTAGTACTAAATGTTTTGTGATACAATCAAATAAACTTGGTAGCAGCACTAGTTTAAAAATAATCTAGCTCAGAAAGGGTTCCAATAAAAATCTGATTTTTTGTCTTTTATTTCAAAAGATTATGCAATTATTCACAATAATTAAGAGTAGTAGAATGCTTTGTACATTGATTACTGATTGTTGTTGTGTTTTTTTCTTTTTTTTTAGAATAATCACCCACTTAAAAGACTAGTTCCCCTTTCCACCTACCTCAAACCAAAATGCATTTTCCACAAATAAATTCAGGACCTGAAAGGGTACAGAAGAGTTAAGCCATAACCATGACACCTTTCTCCTAATATGTGGAAAGCATAATCCAGCTGCTAATATACCTTGACTTTAACTGATTTCTTTCCAGTTGAGTAAGAAAAAAAAAAATCTAACAATATACACTATATAGTAGAATATCATCTTAACAATCCAGTTTGGATATCTTCAAGCTTATATTATTCTCAGGAATTTTTTGTAAACATATTGTCATCTGTCTCTTGGCCAAACCCACAGAAAATACTGCCTGAGAAGAATTTGGGAGAAAATCTGACCAAAGGGTTTATCCAGTATTTCCTAATTTTTTTGCATGAAAAGAGGCTTATGGTAGGAAAAATATATCAGGAAAACTTTAGGGACATGTTGAATAATGTGCTATTTAAGGCAAGCCTACTTCAGTTGACAGGATTTACTGAAAAGTAGGTCAGATATGAAACAAGATTGTGGTCTAACATATCTAGATACAATGAGGAATCTCAGACAAACTAAAAATGCTTTCTTGTTTCTTTTCTATACATTCAACTAGAAGCATTGTCTCCCCTTATTCATAAAGTATTCATTAATTTCCTATTATATCTCTTGCCTTCTTTGGCTGAGGCAATTGGGGTTAAGTGACTTGCCCATGGTTACATAGCTAGAAATGTTAAGTATCTGAGGCCATATTTGAACTCTGCTGTTCTAACTTCAAGGGCTGGCTCTTTATCCACTGTGCCACTTAGCTGCCCCTCTCTTGCCTTTTTTGAAGGTTAAATAAGCAATACAAGTCATAGGGGAAAAGGTTTGCTTTATCTAATTTTTTACCTTCTACTTAATGCTAATTGGCTGATTGATGTTTGTAAAGAGATATTTCCCTTTTTCAATTGTGCAAGATATGCTCATGCTTAACAAAGCTCAACTACAGCCTGAAGTAACATAGTTAGAGAAAGGGCTAATGTTCTTATTATCAAAAGTGTTTGCAAAAGTATATATACAGATCAGATAAAGATATTCCTATATACTATAAGATATTTAATATGTATGGGAATGCCTGCCATCTAGGGAAGGGGGTGGAGGGAAGGAGGGGAAAAATTTGGAACAGAAGGGAGTACAAGGGATAATGTTGTAAAAAAAAAAAAATTACCTATGCATATGTACTGTCAAAGAAAATGTTATAATTATTAAAAAATTAATAAAAAAAATAAACATGAAAAAAACAAAAACAAAAAAATAAAGATATTCTTAGACTTAATGTCTTGAAAAATAAGACAACCAAAAGGAAAGAAAGAAGGAAAGATGTAGGAGAGAGGAGAGAAAAAGAGAGAAAGCAGAAGAAAAAGGAGAAACTGGGGGGAGGAGAAGCTAGTAATCAAGAAATCAATATTCTGTAGGGAAAATGACCAATTCTGAGTGAGAGGTTTTGCCATGCACCTTTCATAAAATAAGACACTAAAGGTAGACAAATGGTCTAGGAAGAACTTGATGTCTCTGCAATAATCTTGCTCTGAGATTTGGATTAGACATATGCAGTAACCATTGTGATTCTATAAATATCTGAACTCAACCACAAACTCTTCTTTTTAGTTATGATGTAATATGAATTTATGGTCTCCTGATCTTGCGGGAGGGGTGAGGCTTCTGTTCTAACAATAAGTCAATAGTCCTAAATCTTGTCCCTTGACTAGGAGATGGGTTCAAGCCTGCAAATTCTTTTGAGAGATCTTGAGAGACCTTGAAACATTCCCAACTTCAACAGTGATGTTCTTTCCTTCCTCAATTTTCTTAGTCTATCTGTGAAAATATCTCTCATTTCTTTCTTCTCTCTCTAGCTTTTACTCTCAGCCCTCAATTATCTCTTTTTTGGATGGCAGAATTTTAATAGCCATCCAATAGATATTCTAATTTCCCCCTTTTTTTCCTTTCCAATTTGTAGTATACCCAGCTATCAAACTATTCTTAAAACACATATTTGATCGTGTCCCAAAATGTTCATTGGTAGTCTTATGATTGGAAAGATTATGGAATAATAGATTTATATGACTTTACCACTTCACAAATTCTAAAGACAGTAAATTATACTGGTGGGGGTGAATAAAGACCCCAGGTTCTTGGTAACTGGATAGGTTATAGGGAAGATCATTAACATGAAAGGGGATGGATTACTGTATAAATTACTGCTGAGGCAAGTAGGAAGGAGCATTGATGGGATTATTTCCTTAAGTGCAACTTCTGTTATTCTATCTGGGTTTTTATTCCAGTAGATTCTTGTTAAATTCCTTCCATTGACAAAATTATCATAACTCCAGTTACTGTATCCAATCAGAAGGCCAAGCTATAAATGTCAACCTCTGATTATTTTTCTCCTCTAAAAGAACCTACTTGTATCCTACTAATCACTAAAAATCACTTTTGGAAATTAGTCATTGTCAGCAACATAATAGAATCTTTCCTACTTAATTTGTAGATAGTCTAAGGCATCTACAAATTCTTTTGAGACATCTCACAATACCAGCTAGAAATTCCAAAACATTTTTAGGGTTCAGCTTTCACACCACAACATTATCAAATCTGCACTGATTAAGACTGAAAAATAAGCTAGAAACATCATACAAGTTGAAAGATTTATGGAATGATATTGGATAAATTTAATACTTAATACTTACACTCGCTAGTTACCCTCCACAACACCCTGTAAGCCTGGTTTGAAATGCTATTATAATCAAATTCACAGGCTTAGTGATTCAGAATATGACTGAGATGGTCAATGCCTGGTTCACCAAAGGCACTGACTCAGTCTGACAAATTCTATGATCTACTACACAAGAGATGAAAAATGTTGATTCTATTGATTGATAGAAAGGAAAAAAAAAATTGCAACAAGGAGCATAAAAACATGTCAGTGCTAGGAAGGAACAAGCAAAAATGCTAGAAGTTAATTTATGTGGGTGATATAGACATCAGATGATGACAGACACCAAAAATTGGGGTTAGTCTGTAATGCCAGAGACACTGAGGCAAGATAGAGATTAGAGAGTTTTTAATATTTTATTTGAAAGGAAGAAATTGTGCTGGATGCATGATGCCCCCCAGGGCTGCTGTCCAGAAGCTAATGTGTGCTTCCCATGAAGTATATATGCACGTGGTTCTAAGCTACCAGGGGGTAGACTGAGGCAGGAGTGAAGTCAGAGCACTGAGAGCAGGAACAGACTATCAATCCGGTTCTGACTGGGTGAGGGGAGGCACTGGACATTCTGATAAGTTGGCATAAAGAAGAACAATGACAAAATGGGGGGAGGCACCAAATATTCTGATAAGTAGGGAAAGGCTGGGATCATGATGTCTTAGATAGAAACCTTATCTGGATCATGATGATTAGGAAGGAGGGGTGGTGTTGCAGGATTGAGCAGAACAATTAGGAACTGAGGCCAAACAATTTAGGGAAACTGAGGCAGGACAATAAAAGGGAACTGTGGCACAACAAGTCATGTGAAGAATTCACAATAGCTATTCTCTTTAGCAAAAGGTAGATTTATTTAGGGGAATAAGTTACAAACAAAATGAAGAGATAAAATAGATACTGGGAATGATAAATATGAAATGGAATGGGAGAGCATACTAAAGACAAGTTCCTCAATGGAACATCTCAAGAGATTGAGGCTTGTCCTTAGTTGGCAGGATAAATCCTGAAAGGGGTTAAAAGAGGAAGTTAACAGTAAGGAGGAGAAGTGGGGTTGGGAAGCATAGTGTAGTTAGGGGAGATACCATATGGCATGGCAAAAGGGAAGGGAAAGAAACCACAAGACAGAGTGCCATGGCTGGCTGACCCAAAAGAAGGTATCTATAACATAAGTAAATGTTATAGAGAAACTTTATCTTCAGAGACATGACTGGGATTTTTACAGAGGGTGGGTCTCAGGAGTTTGACGTAAATTGGATTTCAGATTGGATCACCTCCTCAAAGGATGGGACTGTGGAACTAAGCTGGTCTCTATCAGAACCATATTCCTGCTTGCCTCAGGGATCAATACTTTAGTTTCTCTTGGTCCAAAACAATATTCAGGGTCCCATCAAAAGGTAGATTATTTAAGGGAATAGATTACAGACAAAACGAAGGGATACATAGCCACCAGGAACACTAAACAGAATGGAAGAGCATGTGAAAGACAAGTTCCTCAGGGGAACAATTACCCACTAGAAAGGGAGCCCCTGCCATGAGATTGGGGCATGCCCTTAACTGGCAAGCTAAATCCTGAAAGGGACTTAGTACCCTGTAGCTGTAAGAAGAAATGGGATTGGGAAGCATACTCCATAGTGTAGTTAGGAGAGATACCATGGTGGCATGAGTAAGGAGTAAGGGAAAAGAAGTCACAAGACAGAGTCCCATAGCAGGCTGACCCAAAGGAAGGCAGTAGCCATAAGATGGTCCATAAGTATATTTTATAGAATGAGATCATAAATAGATTAGAGGAACAGAGAATAGTCTACCTCTCAGACCTGTGGAGGAGGAAGGAATTTATGACCAGAGGAGAATTAGAGATCATTATTGATCACAAAATAGAAGATTTTGATTACATCAAATTAAAAAGTTTCTGTACAAACAATACTAATGCAAACAAGATTAGAAGGAAAGTAACAAATTGGGAAAATATTTTTAAAAGGAAAGGTTCTGACAAAGGTCTCATTTCCCAAATATATAGAGAACTGACCCTGATTTATAGGAAACCAAACCATTCTCCAATTGATAAATGGTCAAGGGATATGAACAGACAATTCTCAGATGATGAAATTGAAACTATTTCCACTCACATGAAAGAGTGTTCCAAATCACTACTGATCAGAGAAATGCAAATTAAGACAACTCTGAGATACCACTACACACCTGTCAGATTGGCTAAGATGACAGGAACAAATACTGATGAATGTTGGAGGGGATGTGGGAAAACTGGGACACTGATACATTGTTGGTGGAGTTGTGAAAGAATCCAGCCATTCTGGAGAGCAATTTGGAACTATGCCCAAAAAGTTGTCAAACTGTGCATACCCTTTGACCCAGCATTGCTGTTATTGGGCTTATATCCCAAAGAAATACTAAAGAGCAGAAAGGGACCTGTATGTGCCAAAATGTTTGTGGCAGCTCTTTTTGTTGTAGCTAGAAACTGGAAGTTGAATGGATGTCCATCAGTTGGAGAATGGTTGGGTAAATTGTGGTATATGAAGGTTATGGAATATTATTGCTCTGTAAGAAATGACCAGCAGGAGGAATACAGAGAGGCTTGGAGAGACTTAAATCAGCTGTTGCTGAGTGAAATGAGCAGAACCATAAGATCGCTGTACACTTCAACAACAATACTGTATGAGGATGTATTCTGATGGAAGTGGAAATCTTCAACATAAAGAAGATCCAACTCACTTCCAGTTGATCAATGATGGACAGAAATAACTATACCCAGAGAAGGAACACTGGGAAGCGAATGTAAATTGTTAGCACTAATGTCTATCTACCCAGGTTACTTATACCTTCGGAAGCTAATAATTAATGTGCAACAAGAAAATGGTATTTACACACATATATTGTATTTAGGTTATATTGTAACACATGTAAAATGTATGGGATTACCTGCCATGGGGGGAGGGAGTGGAGGGAGGGAGGGGATAATTTGGAAAAATGAATTTAAAAAAATTAAAAAAAAATAAGTATATTTTATAAGGAAAATTTAATTTCAGGGACATGACTGGGTTTTCTGACAGGCTCTAGCAAAGTGAGACTGCTGGAGAATCCCATAAAGGATAGACCTCAGAACTTTGACATCATTTACATAAAGACCTCACCCGGAGATGGAACCAGGAAGCTCAGCTGATCTCTGTTACAGTCTTCTTCCTGTCTGCCTCAGGGATTGATTTTTATCCATTCCTCTACCAACCACACCCAACATTAAAGACTTTATCATTAATAGTCTCCTATAGCCATAAAAGGGGCACTAGAAACCAATCCTCTTCTGAGAAAGATTATTTTGATTAGAGAACCAGTCATTTTCAATCCTCAAACCACTCCCAATATATTCATTTTAGAAGATTAAGGGCATGTAGCTATGAAGGAAACAATTCCAATAAATAACAAAGTATTACTTTGAAGGCACAATAAAATAATTGTCATAGAATATATTATCAAGACAAAATAGTATTTGTTATATTATTATATTAAATATATAGTTGTATAAATATAATATATAAGTTATATATAATAAAAATAACAAATTTTGAAAAAGTTTAAACTATTCATTGTCTACTCATTGATGTGAATAAAAATATGAATATTAACAATAAAATATATGAATCATTCATGCCAAACAAAACAAAGGTGAACAAGTCATTCAACTTGCAAGAAAGTTAAATAATAACAATTTTTAAGGAGAGGCTAAACAATGACCAAATCATCTTGGATTTCTAGAGTTTTGTTGAAAGTTGAATGAAAGAACAAAAAGAAATCATTAAGGGACAAACAGAACATAAGAATCTGTAGATATAATCTTAAAGGATCAAGAGAAGAGAAGGAGGAAGTTACTTAACATGCAGGCTAAATTTCACACTTCACTAAAAATGAAACAATATATTTTGGAATAGGGATAACACAATGAAGTCATGTGAAGTGGCTAAAAAGCCAGAAGAGACAGAAGGGAACAGAAGCTATATCCCATCCAGTCTGAAGGTGAGTAGACAATTAATTTCTTTTGATTTTCAAAATTATTGGGTACCATAAGCAATCAGAATAAGAGAAATGGGAAAATATAACCAAGATGATAAGATATTAAAAATAGAGCTTTCTCTGGAAAGGGATAGGAATCCTGTTAAAGAATGTATAATATTGAGATGAAGGAAAGAAATACATATATTTAGTAATTGACAGGTGCCAGATGCCATACAATTAAATTCACCTGGGGGACAAAGCATGAGAGAAGGCCACCTTCTGTCATTAAATATAATTCCTAGGACTTCATCTTATCCTAGAAGTTATGTATGGTTGGGATTGTGAGAAAGGCTTAGGCAACAGATTATGTTGCTGCTGTAGTTTGTCCTTTGTTCTCCTAGTGCAATGACACAGGAATGAGTTTGATTTGAGTAAAGGAAGGCTGTATAAAGTCATCAATTTCACTTTCTCCTCTAAAACCATCTGGGTTCAGTTGGAAGATCTATATTAGGATGACTGGAGGTGGCCCTGGGTACAGTAGAAGGCCTTGGCCTTTTTAAGCTAAGGTCTTAAACAGGTCTCAGTTTGACTGAAGCAATCCCCAAGCAGAGATTAAACTTAAGTAAGAAAAGAACCAGAGAATGGGAGACTCTAAGGTTTCTAGCCAAATAGAAACATTTGCTATTTACATTCACTCTATGCCTGTTTGGGCCTACATAATGACCAAATGGTATTTCTCCTGGGATCTATTGTTCTATGAGAATCAGACTATTTTAAATTTTAAGGCAAGCTCCTTAAGAAAGAAATCTAGCCTATAACCCCAATCTGTACTGTAAGATTTCAGCAATCAAAATTTATTTTCCTTTGAATGGAGCACCCACAGGGAAGAGTATAATACTCTATGTGGGTAGAACCACTATTTCCTATGCTGATCTCTCAACTGTAGCTTGGAAAATGCTTTCTGGAATTTTCCTTTTTTCTTGTGGATGACAGAATTCCAATCCTGGGACTCTTAACTTCATATGTACTAGAAAAAGGGGGGAACCTGATACTTATTCCACTTTAACTTTTCCTTATATACTGCCAAGAGAGTGCAGCCTGCAATTGTTCCTTCTCTTTGAACTGTTGAACAGGAAACTAAAGAGACAGGTGAAGATATGCCTGAACTCTCCACCAGGCTTTATGATCAGTGAGAAACCTATAGAACTATATTTCTATATAGGGACAAAGACATCGAGAAAGGTCACATCAGCTGACCAAGTTAGTTGTACAAAACAAATAGTGAGCCAATGAACTGATAAAATGGTTAAAAAAAAAAAAAAAAAAAAAAAAAGAATCACTCCCAAACAAGAAGTGGGCAAGCAGTGAGTATGCATGCTTAATAAGTTAACTAATATTAACTTCTTCTCCTCAAAGGAGGAATTTTCCACCATTTCTGAACACAGGCTAAATAATGAGAGAGGGGGAATATGGCAATGGGAGGACCAAGAATTCTGTCAACCCCAGCCAATTGGGATGATGTAGCAAGGACCTTGTACTTCAAAATAGGAAATGAAAGGTTCTTCTATAATCATAGATCTGCCCTGGGTGGATCACCTATTTCTTGCAAGAACCATAAGTAAAACAACTTATTTCATACATTCTTGAGTTTTTTTTTTATCTTAATAGCATATTTCTAATAATCTGAAGACTACTCTGAGGCTCTAGCAATGATTTCTTATCTTTTTATGGCTGAACCACAAGTACCAAGAATCCTAGTTAGAGCTTGTGAATTGATTAGACCAATTTATGGGATTGTACTGGCCCAGAGTCAGGGAGAATAAAAGAAGTCTTGCCTTTGAGCTCATGATCAAAAGCCCTGAACTTCACCCGACTTATTATTTGTCCTTTATTTCAAAGAGGACAAGTAATATCAAAGGCAATGTCTTGACTTGTTCATGAATTGGATTTAAGTGAGGCAGAGCTGCATAATCACCTGCCTCACTCTCTTCCAGAAAAAAAATGAAGTCAAGTTGCAAGACAAAAGTGAAGATGACTAGTGATGGCTTTGCCATCTTTAGTGTCTAACCAAGCTCTAAGCACTCCACAATGCTTGCTTCATTTACCTTCATGGCTTTTGAAACAAGTTATTCTCATCTTCCTATTATGATAGTCTTTATTTGGTTGGAGTGATTCAATGGCTAGAGTACTGAGCCTGGGATCAGGTAGACCTGAGTTCAAAACCAACCTCAGACACTTCCTAGCTGTGTGACCCTGATCAAGAACTGTTCGCCTTAATCCACTGGAGAAGGAAATGGCAAGTCATTTTAGCATCATTCCCAAGAAAAACCCCATGCATAGTATTAGTGTGCTGTGGTCCACAAAGTCACAAACAGTTGGATAAGTTTGAACAACTATCAATCAATAGGCTTAGAGATTTACTTTAAGGAGAGGTGGGGAATTACTTAATCTTCAGAAAAAGTGGCCTGCTGATAGCTAAGAATATTTTTCATATTTAAATGATTAAACATACACATATACAAGGATATTTTGAGATATGCAAAAACTATATAAAATTCAAATGTCAGGGTCCATAAATAAAGTTTATTTGGAATACTATCATGCTCATTCATTTACAAGTTGTCTATTATTACTTTCATGCTACAAAAGCAGAATGGAGTAGTTGCAACAGAGACCACATGTGGCACTCTCATCATTTCACACTGCCACTCAATAAACTACAAATCACTATGATGAGGCTTTTAACTCAGCAGCATTTCAAGTGAATGCATATTAACTGATACATTTTCTTCTATTTTTAATTTTTATTACTAATACATATCATATCAAAATAAGGAAAGAAGGAGAAAAACTTCTATTGCACTTTTTGAACTACAAGATCGAAATTTTCTGAATGAAATCTACTTCCAGCAAAAATTATGGAACATTGACTAACTTTAAATTTAGGTTTTACTGTAACTGATATTTCTTAAAGAATTAAAACTAAAATTATAAGTTAAAACATTCTTAAATACAAGACTTACATTGTGGTAATATCAATTCAATGTCAACTAACGTTTTTATCACAGGTAATTTAAACACTTCTTGTGATATCAAAGTCAAAATGAGAAAAAGCAATATGTCCATTCCTGCACAAATTTGCAATGAATATATTTTCAGAGCTCAAACTACAGTTACAGAAACTTTTTTCAGAATTTGACCCAAACACATAAGGAACTGACATATTTCAGAATCCACATTATGTTATAATTGAGGAATCCCCATTTAAACTTCAATTGAAAATCATTAAACTTTCATGTAATGACATACAAAAAAATCAAAAATCAAGTAGAGACTCATTCTATAAATACCTTTCATGTAATGAATATATTAAATTGATATGATCAGTTTATAGACTGACACTGCTATTTGGCAGTATCTATGTGAAAAGATTTTCAAAAATGAAATACATAAATTCTTATTACAATCAGCACTGTTTTTCTGTTTTTCAGTCGTTTCTGATTCTTCATGAGCCCATTTGGGGTTTTCTTGGCAGAGATGCTAGAGTAGTTTGCAGTTTCCTTTTTCCAACTCATTTTTACATATAGGAAAACTGAGAAAAGCAGGAATTAGAGACTTACCTAGGATCACACAATTTGTAAGTGTCTAAGAAAAGATTTTAACTCAAGGAGATAAATTTTCCTGATGTCAGGCCCTGCCCTCTGTCATTTGCACCACCTAGTATTTGCAATTAATTTTGATGATAGAGAAAACAAACTTTGAATCCTAGTTAATCAAAATTTTAGCCTACCAAAAAAAAAAGTATTTTACTGTAATTAATAGATTATAATACAAAAATTTTCTACTCAATCATGACCATAATCGTCATCATTATTATTGCATCCCGAGTTTCACCATTAAAAATTTGTGGATTTTTTTTTCTCTTTTGTTATATATGTATCTAGGTGATATTCTTGATTTTGTTTCTTAACTTATATATCCCATATATTTACTATTTGCTCATTTGCAGACAAATAAATTGTTTTCCCCTGGCTTAAAGCAGGGCTTCTTAAACTTTTTCTTCTTGCCATCACTTTTCACCACAGAAATTTTTATGCTACCCTAAGGTATATAGGTATATAAAATAAGTATCCAAATCAAACATTTACTGATAGCAAATTATAAAGAAATTTATTTTAAAACAGTTATTTGGTGTACATTTACCATTTATTAAAGACAAAAGCAAATTTGCATGCTAATGAGATGGATGTGCTTGTTTATTTTCATCTAAAAATTAAATTTTGGAAGAATATTTGATAATTTTATTATTGCCAAATTTTTCATGATTTCTATTTTGTATGGGGACAAGATCTAGAGTTTAAGAAGCTTTGGTCTAAAGAGTTGGGATGGTATGTGACTTGATTACCAAAGAAAGGATGAATCAGAAGTGGGACTTGAAAGTAGGTGTTCCTATATCAGCTTTCTATCTACCTCAGCTTTGTTGCCTGCCATAAATACAAATATACAAAAATAAAATATTAAATTCATGATGATATTAATAATTGGTGGCATTAAGTTGATGTGTTAGATGGAGTGCCTAGCCTGGAATAAGAAAGACTCATCTCCCTAATATTAAATCTGGCCTCAAACACCTACTAGTTATTGACCCTGTATAAATCACTTAGCTGTTTGCTTCAATTCCTCATCTATTAGATAAGCTGAAGAAGAAAATAACAAACCATTCCAGTATTTTTACCAAGAACCAGATGTAGTCCCAAAAAGTTAGATACAACTGAAATGAAAAAAAACCAAAACAACATGAACAATTAAGGTAGATCTATAGATAATAGAAAATACATCTATTGTATCATAAAAATCATAGACTAAGAATCAGAAGAGGTTGTAGAGGTCATCTGACTGAGCTTCCTTTGAATTTGGGAGCTAACATAGAATATTGAACAAAAACTAACAAAGTTTCAATATAGGAAAAAAAAATCAAGTAAATATAGAGAAATTCCAATCCACAGTATATTCATCCTTTTTTTTTTGGTAAAATAAAACCAAAAGGACATATATTTCACTCAACTTCTGACTCAAATATGACAGAAATGCATAATTCAAGAACCAAGGTAGATATAGGATACATTTTCCCAAAATCCAAATGGAGGTTGATCCAAACTATGTTTGTTATATGTGTTTAATTTTTTTTGTCTCTCTGTCTCTATCTCTACTCATCTACCCCCTCCTCTCTCACCCCATCCCTGCCTCCTGCCCCCTTTTTTTTCCCCACTCCCCTCCAGATTTCCTGATTTTGTGGTACTTCTCTATAAAAACAAAGAGATCAAGAGTACATTCCCATAAATTATTCAAACCAGGCAGAATCAGGAAGTTTGTTCTCTCAGGGATGTTAATCTAGTTTTAAAACTAATTCAATTTGTCTTAAGTCCTATAAGCTTTGAATAAACATGCAAACTTTATAGATGCTACGCAATTACCATCTACTTTTCTGCCAAGTTTCATGACTTGTGACTAATCCCAAAAATCTTTGTTTTGAAGTGACCACCTACTTAACTACCCACAAAACATGCTCTGATTTGATGCCAAGTTGGAGACATTGGGGGGGGGGGGAGAGAAGGAAAGAATGACAAAGAGAAAGCCCTTCTTTTTCACTGTATTATCCCCATACCCTCACAACTCTTATGAAAATCATTGAGTATAAATGATATGAATTTTTTCTCACATTTTGCTAGCCCTCTAGATAGATAGATAGATGGATAGTTGGATGTATTAAGATATATTTACATATATCTACATACATATATTTCTATATCTTCCATATCTATCTATAGATATAAATATATATGCATATTTATTGAAAGAGAGACAGAGAATTTTTAAAGGTAGCTAGCAGTGAAGCGAGCACCAGGTCTGGAGTAAAGAAGATTATCTATCTTCATTAGTACAAATCTGACCTCAGACACTTACTAATGTTGGCCTGGTGACCCTAGGTAAATCACTTGAACTTTATTTTATTTCAGTTTCCTTATTTGTAAAATAAGCTGGAATAGGAAATGACAAACTACTCCAAATCCTATTAACAGAGAACTTCAAATAAGGTCATAAAACATTGGAAACACCTAAACCACAATTTTTAAATTTATTTTTGTAAGCTATAGGAAGCTAGTAGTGCAGAAGAGAGTTCCAGGCCTAGAGTCAGAAAGCAATGACTATACACAAGGGTAATTTGGGGCAAAATTGGAGAAGCAATATAGGGTATTAAATAGTGAGTTGAACAAGAGTCAGGAGGACTTGGATTCAAATCATGCCTTTTACCTATACCATGTGATCCTGGAAAACTCATTTAAACTGTGATGGCCATAATCAATGTTTTAAAACTGTAAGTTGTAGTATAGTTGACAATCTGAATTGATAAAGAAGGGTCCTACAAGAGAAAGTTCAGTAAATGAATAGTCATTGTTTGGAGACTGTTCAAGAGCCAATAAAAATCAACATATTTTCCATGTCTGACAACATGTATCTATTTATGAACTTATAGTTTACCATTTCCCTCTCTACTGAGAAGATGGAGACATATTTCATTCTGAGTCTTCTGAAGCTACCATTCTAAAAATTGTCCTCACTCTTCTGATTCCTTTCCTATCTAAGCTTGCCTGAATTCTTCAGTCATCACTTTTCTTAATATTCAAGTGTCACAATTTATTCAGCCATCAACAAATCGATAAACATCTATTTTTTTTAAATAATAGTTTTTATTTACCAGATATTTGCATGGGTAATTTTACAACATTGGCAATAGCCAAACCTTTTGTTCTAATTTTTCCTCTCCTCCCCCCCCCCAGATGGCAGGTTGATCAATACATGTTAAATATGTTAAAGTATAAATTAAATACAATATATGTATACATGTCCAAACAGTTGTTTTGCTGTACAAAAATAATCAGACTTTGAAATAGTGTACAATTATTCTGTGAAGGAAATCCAAAATGCAGGCGGGCAAAATTAGAGGGATTGGGAATTCTATGTAGTGGTTCATATTCATCCCCTAGAGTTCTTTCACTGGGTGTAGCTGGTTCAGTTCCTTACTGCTCTATTGGAACTGATTTGGTTCATCTCATTGTTGAAATTGGCCACATCCATCAGAATTGATCATCATATAGTATTGTTGTTGAAGTATAAACATCTGTTTTAATGAAAAGTATCACTTTTATTTTTATTTTATTATTGTTATAAATTTTTTTTAAATACACAAGCCTTTCCCCTCTATTTTTCCCAGGGTGTTTTCTGTGTTATTTAATGTGCTCATAGAAATAAGGAGAAATGAGAAATATATATTTTTCTCAGAAAGATTGGCCTTGGAGTAAAGGTAGCAACACAAAGAAGGAGAAAGAGGACTGGTGTCATATGCATTAATTCTTATTGAAGAAACAGCAATTAATAAAAGGATACAAATAGAAAAGTCATGATATTAGGAAAAGGTGTGTTATATGTATCCACTACCTTTGAGTAAAGGGAGATAGTAATACCAAGGACAGCGCACCATGTCTAGATTCAGGAAGATATGAGTTTAAATTTCACCTAAGACACTAACAAATCTGTGAGACTTGAGCTTATCACCTAACCTATATCTGCCTCCATTTCTTCTACCTTAAAATGGGGATAATAATTACATCTACCTGTGTGGCTTCTGTGAAGATCAAATGAGATAACATTTGTAAAGTGCTTACTACAGTGCCACACACAGAGGCCACACTTTAGTACAACATCTCAGCAGATGGATTAAATTAAATTGAGAGCAACGAATAAGCCTCAGATCCATTGGTGAGTTAGAACAATGTCTACCCCAAGCAGAATGGATCTTCTACTAGCAGAATGGGTGGATCAGAATAATTTGTTCCAACTGCCATTAAGGTATCTGAACAGGCAATTCAGACATTGAAAATTTCAATGTCATCCAGTACATTCTGGATCATTGCCAACAGTTCTGATTTTTGTCTTGCCACTGGTGTTAGATGATTCCAGAAGAGAGAGACTAATCACATATATAAATAAAGAAATTAGCCCATGATGTCATAGGTCTTCTTCAAAAATGAAGAATATACAAAGTGCATACTAAGCAGTTAATGAGGGCTTGTTTTTTTTCTTCTTGTCCTTCCTTCCTTTCTTCTCCTTTCTTTTTCTTCTCTCCCCATATTCCTTCTCTTCCTTCCTTCATTTCCTTCTTCTTTCCTACTTTTTTAAGACTGTGAAACTTGGGGAGAAGCTTTCCATGAACGCTTCAAAACATAATTCTGAGGAAGAGTGTGGAGAGCAAAAGAACTTCCATGTATATTCAATAACTATAAAAATGGTACCATAGCAACAGAGACTATTGCTATCCATAACCAACAAATTGCTCATGAGCTCCCCTTGGTGGTTAAACTAGATATATTTTTTATGGCGGTGGTATTATAGGAAACTTCATTCCTGTAACTTTGTTGCATACTTATATAATTGCTTATAATGCCTGGCATTATGAACTTTGTGCTTTTAATAAATGTACTTTGATATGTTTGATATGGGTAACACATTTAAAAAAGAAAGAAATAAAAGAAAATATACAATTTTCTCTCAATAAAAAAAAAAAATTTAATTAGAACAAGGTCACAGCTAGAATACAGTAGTTCTCCAAGAGACTTCCTTTTAGTATGTCAACTGTACTCTTTAGATATTTTTCTGCCACCTGGGAAGAAATCTAAATGTGCAAAGTTTTAGAATTCTCCATTGCCAGTTTTCACAGCCCTGTTTCCAATAAGAATAAGTCCATATGTCTTTACTAATGAGATTTGGAATCAAAAAGTGACAGTTTGAATCTTAGCTTTGCCATTTAGTAACTACACTTATCTCTCTAGGCTTGTCCTAAATAATCCCTGAGATTCTTTTCAGCTTGTATTTTCTTCATTCCCAGCCCACAAACAAGCCAGATTATTCTTAAACAAATAAAAAGAGGCTATCACAGAGCAGTAAATAGCAGTATTAGAGGTAAGAAGAGGATGATCAAGGAGCAAGTTCATAAAATGTTCTTGACTGAATAAAGTTGACATGTTTGTACCAAAAGTTGCTTGACACACCTTTAATCTCCCATCTGGTTGGCTAATTCTACAGAAGATTCAACTTTCAAAGTTTATGGGCACAAACAATATCCTTTAATATTTCATTCTATTACAGCAAAGATTAAGTAGCCCTATAGAATTTAAAATGTGGTGGTTTGTGGTGTTTTTTTGGGGAGTGGGAGAGTAAAAAAAATCCAAATAATAGAAAGTAAACTAATAATTGCTAGCATTTATATAGAACTGTAAGGTTTTCAAATAACATATCATCTAATTTTTTCTCAAGACACTCCTGTGAGAGAGGTGCATTTTATAGATGATGAAACTGAGGAACTGAGAATTGAAATGAATTTTCCAGCATCACATAAACTCATAAGCAAGGCATAATTTAAACTCCTGTTTACTTAACTGACTTCAGTTCCAGCACTCTAACAACAGTGCCACCTACCTGCTTAAAAATATGGCCAAGACATGTAGTGCAAAAGAAGTTCTACAAAAGGGCCAGAAAAGTTATTTTTGATTGCTTGGAGAATTTAGAGAAAGTCCCATGAGGATTTTGCATTTAATCTATATTTTTAAAATGAACAGAATTAAAACAGTTGGAAATGAAAAGAGTGGGTAATTCCATAGGAAGGACATTTCAGCTTTAAGGAACTTTTTTAAAAAGAGAGATTAAGAGAAGATGCAAAAAGGAAAAATCTAGATCAGGAAACCAGCGCTCAGGTCAGTAGCTAATGAGTATGAAAAAGATCATCAATTGCTTATTTAAGCAATAAGAAGATAATGTGGGTACACACAGTGACATGCATGGGACAGGGTTGTTCTCCATTACACAAATTCCCACTCATCAATTTCCAAATTTTCTTCCTCCACATTTTCTCTCCATTTGCCTTCCATTCTATCCACATGGTCAAAACCTTAGTACAAGAACATTTTTTCATTACTAGCCATTGTTGATAGAATTGAGTTGGTATTATTGTTGCTTTAATGTTTTGTTTATTTCTCAGCCTCCCTTTCCAACTCATATATATATATATATATATATATATATATATATATATATATATATATATATATATATATATATATATATATATATATATATATATATATAAATACAACCCTGATGATCAGAGCATAGACTCTTGCACTGGTTTAGATGGAGATATCCAGAAGGAACCTGGAGATGTTGGACTTAATTTTCAGAGAGAGATAAGGGCAATATATAATAATCTAGAAGATGATTTTATTGAGGTGTTTTTTCTCCATTTTACAGTAATGAAATGGAGAATTAGAGAATTTAAGAGACATGTCTTAGGCAGGGCCCTCTTATCAAGGAGAAAATCTTAATGCCTAAGTCAACAAAACAAAACAAAACAAAGGCAAACTAAATAAATTATTATGAGATTTATATGATTAAAACTAGAAGGCGATTCTTTCATGTACATAGATATAATTGCACTTTAAAAAAAAAACCTAAAAGGAAAAATAAACTTTTACTATATTTGTACAATTGAAACCATAATAAATTTCTTCTTTCTGCATATGTATATGTATATACATATTTGGTTCCCTATTCTTGTAACACTCCTCTTCCTTCCCTCCTACCACTGAACTCTGGTTTCCTTAAATTGACACTATAGGAAGTCTTTTCTATAAGAAGTCTGCCCCAATTTCTTTTAATTCTAGCGTCTTCCCTCGGTTAATTTTTAAGTATTTTCTATATAGTTTGATTTGGATATATTCATTTGCCTGCCATTACCCTATTAGATTGTAAGCTCATTGAAGGTAGGACTGTCTTAAACCACTTTTCATATCCCCAGCCCTTAGCAAGGTGCCTGGCACATAATAGGCACAATATTTGTTAATTGATTGATTCATTGAAAGGCAGAAACAGAGAGAGGCTATATATATAACTCTATATCTACATATTTTTTCTATTATTATAAACATGTATATGTAATTACATATACATATATATATGTATATACAGAAAGACAGAGAGACAAACAGAGACAGGGAGAATTTAGATGTTGTCTACCTATAAATATCAAAATATGCAACAAAAGGCTAAGAAAACAGAGGTGTCTAGATCCTAAAAGGAGCTGAATCTAGCCAACTTCCTAGATTACAAATTGTTATATGTGACAGGGAGAATTTAAACCCAATTCTTCTGATTTCAAGTACAACCTGTCAATTTGTGTTTTTTCACTACATTATATAGAAGTAGATTCTGCTGAATCTGTCTCTTAGTTTAGGGATCATGTCCCAAAGAAATAAATAAGACAAAAGGGAGATAAGCATATACATCTATATCTAAGTCTAGCCACCTTCATCAAAAAATATTAATTCCAGAAATGTTTTCCCAATTTATATAAGTTGTGTTCCTCACTTTTGTTAACTCTTGTGTCATGTTTATGTTCTCTAATGTCTAATTCTTTATAATCCTATTTTGGGATTTTTCTTGGCAAAGGTAATACAGTGATTTTCCATTTCCTTTTCTATCTGCTTCTATGGTTGAGGAATTGAGGCAAACGGAGTTAAGAGACTTATCCAGGATCACATATCTAATAAATATCTGATGCTAGGTTTGAACTTATGAAGATGAATATTCCTGATTCCACGTCCAATACTCTATCCACTAGCTCTAGCTATTTCCACCTAACTGTCCCCTGCTAATTTTTTAAAGTTTTATTTTGTTAACTTGCTTATTTTTTTAATGGAGACCACAGCCCAAACAAAGAACCCAAAAACTGAGATAACAATTCACTATCAATTAAAATAATTATTAAATACCTGATTTCCCATGTTATGGAATGATATTGAACATTGTAGAAAGGGAAATCCATAACTACTTTCACTGGTCTTTATGAATTTAGTATCTAAATCAAGAAATGGATATGATATCTTTCCAATTAATATTGTCAAACTTCCTAAAATCCAGCCACAGACTACTTAGAATTCTCATAGACATAGATTCCTATGATATATGTTGACCTCAGGTTAAGAATCTTTGATCTAATCCAAACTTAATGCTAGTTGTTCATTGCTCTTCCTGGACATTTCCAGACATCCTGTTTTCAATTTCTCTGTAGCCTATTTTGTTTTAATTTCATGTTATATGCTATCTTCCCACATTAGAATACAGTCTCCTTAAAGGCAGGGACTGATGCTTTGGGTGGAACTTCATGCATTAATAAGGGAGAAAAATAACAAAATAATTAATGCGGAATGTTGTGGCATAATGATGACCAGCTTTGGCTCTAAAAGAGAAATATCCTAAACTATCCATTGAAGAGATGCATGTGAGTATGGAACACTACATAAAATATTAGACTTAGATAGGTTGGTTGGATTTACTGAAGTATAGTCTTAGAAACAAAAAGCTCTAAATTCAACCCCCTCATATTACAGATAAGTAAACTGACTGACCTTTGTTAACATAGCCAGTGTCAGACTTGAATTAAGAGATTGGAATCAGAGACTTCTAACTTCCCTACAATCTCTAAATCTATAATTGCTGATTTTATCATAAATCTATTTTCAGAATTATGTGCTTCTAAGTATTTGTTATATGTTACCATATTTAGAAAGATAATTGTGGAGATCAAAGGAGTCAAAGTAATTTATTGGTTCCTAGAGTGCAATAAGCTATTCAAATGTAAATACAACTATCTGGAAATTCATCTTAATGAAGAGGAAGTCTATTACGATTTTTATGATGCTCTTATATTTCTTCCTTTTTATAGGAATTTCTTCAAAATTCAGATTCATTGATCATCCTTTAAGTTGAATCAGATCATAACATCATGGTTTCTAGAGCTAATAGAGAGAGACCTCAGATATAATTTCATTAAAACAACATATTTTATAAACAAAGCAGTTGAAGCATCAGAGAAGGGACTCTGAGGAAATCAAATGTTAATTAAATTAAATTAAATTAATTTCCTCCATTAAATTCAAACATTATTTATTATAAACTGAGTCCCATATTGTATGTACTATTCTACACTCATAGACCCCTATCTCTCCAAAGAAAGGAGAGATAGATTAATCCATTTCTTCTTTAGAGACAAATCTGATCATTATTATGCCACAACACACAATATCAATTATTTCATTGTTTTTCTTCCTCATTTATGGTTGAAACTTCATATATTTATATATAGTAGCTTTATAGTATCTATATGATATAATAATTTAGCATCAGCAAATTATTAAAGATCTGTTATATAGAAGAAAGCTAGATTTGTAATCAGCAAAACTTGGATTTGATTACTACCTCAGACAAATACCAGTTGCATAACTCTGGGAAATTGTTTAACTTCTTGCAATTCATTTTCATCTGTGAAATATGAGAGGTAGACTAAACAGTCCCATCTAGCTATAAACAAATGGGACTATGAGTGATTTCACTAAGCAAATTTATTCACTTCTATGTGAATGTGTGGAAAAGATAAGGCTAATATGATATTCTCAACAAAGGAATATTGGGATATTTCCCACAAAACTTAGAAAGTATAATTTTTTTTTCAAAAACATTTACTGTTTTTATAGAGGGGACAATATCATTTAGCTGATACTGTGCCAAGCTTAGAATCAAAAATCATGAGTTCAAATCTTAACTTTAACATAAATTGGATATATGATTATGGAGAAGTCACTTATCACTATCTGCTTACCAAAAAACTCTTTAGGACTTAGGTACTAAATTATTTATATTGATAGAGATTGGAAGTGCTCAGGGTTCTCCACAACTAATGAAATAATAGAGCCTCTTAATATGTAATAAGATTTGCTTCTGAAATATTGGGAAAATCATATATTTCATTTTTGCAAGTGTAGAAATGTTCTTACAAATTCTATTCTGATGCAATGGTGAAAAAAGTCATAGGAAGGTTGAGACTTATTTATGACAAAATTAATTTATTAAAAAGAAAGAAAAGCACTTACCATATATAATTTGAAGCACTTAAACAATGGTTGGAACCATGTCAGACAACTTGTACTGTAATTTGATACAGTTTTCAGAAATGGCATGACCAATTCTCTTTCCAGGCCATGTTGACTTAAAATTAATTGCATAACCTTACACAACCAGAATATGCCACAACAGGAAAAGGTGTGCTTTTCACATATAAATATATGTACACAAACTGTTAAGCTAGATCTCTAACTTCACTCACCTGAGGTCTTCCTGAAGATATAACAGGTACCTCATCTTGCTCTGAAAATCATTGGTAAGTGATATCCTTTTTATCTCCATATGAAAACTTCACTAGTCTCATATATTTTCTGATTACACAAGCTGATAAAATGACATTAAATAAACTCTCATAATCACAAATAAAGGGACATGTTCTTGCTCATTTATAATTAACAGAAAGATTTCATTTTTTTCTTTTTAAGATAAGAATAGAAAATTTAATCTTATTTCTGATATAATATTATTTCAATAGTAATAATTTAAGTTTTACTAGGAAGACCAATGTGATTAGATTCTCTGTTTGTAATTCCTAAGAATAAATTTTCTTGAGCTATATAAGACAGAAAATTCAAAGGTAGCTTTTGAATAAGTGATCTTAAAAGGGATTTGATTGAGAATATGTGTGTATAATCATATTTTCTTTTATTGTAATTTCATTGATTGCTCTTTAATGATACTTTTTAAAATGAGATGCTGCTTATCAAACTTACCAACTGAAGTTGATATTTAAATTCTAAGTCCACTTTTTCTACTACTAATAAAAATATAGAATTATTGTATATAAAATGTCTACATTAAACCTGAAGAATATTAAACTAAGCTGTATTATATTCTCAAACATTTGACATTTGTAGATATTTGGAAAACTTAACAGGGATTCCATCCAAAAGCTGACACTGTTCAGATTGAGAGACAGAGATATACAGAGAAAGACAGATAGACAGACAGACATGGGAGGAAGGACAGAGAGGAAGGAAGTGAAGAAGAGAAGGTACAGGGAAGAGAGGGGGAAAAACATACAAAAGGTATTTATTGTGTCTACCTGTTGGAAGGAGGTAATTTTTATACATCAAGAACATATTATCATATTATCATATTATCATTTTTAGAAAGCTAAATATCATGTTTTTCTCTCAGGGAAGTACTTTATTTTCATAGTTTTAAATAATTCATCTTACCTTGCTTGAATACTCCTCATACTTGTGGTTTACCATCTCCCAAAGAAAAGAGGACCTAGCCCCAGGGTGATTATTAAGAGTCATATTTAGAAAATCTTGTTGTGGGATTGAACCCCTGAAGGATAATCATAAAAGAACAAAATTTTAATCCTGTTTCTAGACTATTCAAGATTGAAGTTATCATGAGAGAAATAGAAGCTAAAGAGAAACAGAGGCCAATTTGTGAGGTTGAAACTAAGCTACAAGCAAGGAAAAGTAATAAAAGTTAAAAGCTAGAAAGATTTTTTTAAACAGGATTATGAATTTTGCTAGATTCCCATGTCCTCATTTTTTCCAATAAAAATATTTTCTTCAAAAATGAAAATAAAAACATTAAGGCAATTATCCTTGGTAAAGAATTTTGGGGATATATCACTGTAAGGCTTATCAAACAACTCAGGTAAATTCACCCAAAATTTAATAAGCACCTATGAAATGATAGACTTATGGGTGGGCAAATATATATATATATATATATGTGTGTGTGTGTGTGTGTGTGTGTGTGTGTGTGTATGGAGATATAGATATGTCTCAGTGGGTTATCTCATACCTTTTTAATTCAGATGTTTATATTCTTGGGACTGAAACTTTGAAATCACATAATAGATGACTGGGTTAGGAAATTGTCCTTTTTGTTATTGCTATTGTTTCGCTTTCCATTTATATCATATGGATAAAATGCTTGACCCTTAATACCAAGATAGCTAAATCAAAGAGCCTGAACAGTTTAGTCAGTGGCATATTATACTCCAAGGGAACACAGAATCAGAAGGCTTGGGCTTTATACTTAACTATGGGACCATGAACTTATCAATTCCCCTCTCTGGGATTCATTTCTTCATTTGAAAAAATGAATAGTTTGGACCAGATGATCCATAATATCCTTACTAATTCCGATATTATGTCATTCTGTGTAATGTCTTAGGTATGATTCTCAGTCAGATAGAATAATCACATAAAGACAAAAAAAAAAGGAAAAGGAAAAGAAAAAAATCAAAAACACTAGTGACATTATTCATCATTGTTGTTAATTCATTTCAGTCATGTCTGACATTTTGTGACTTAAGTTGAGGATTTTTGGCAAAAATATTAGAGTAGTTTGCCATTTCCTTCTTTAACAAATTTTGTACATGAGGAAATAATGCAAACAAGGCTAAGTGACTTCCCTAAAGTCACATAGTTAATAAGTATCTGAGGTCACATTTGAATTCAGATTTTCCTGATTACAGGTTCAGCACTGCATCTACTATGCTACCTAGCTGCCCTGAGAAAGCTGCCAGCAAAGAGCTAACTAGTGTGGAAAAATAAGGACTTTATTTTAGGGACCCAAATTTAGAAGATGCTAATAGCATTTGCATTTCTTCAGCACCTAGGGGGGGAAAGAATTTAGCATCTTCATAGCAAAAATAATTGGTTAAAATAGGAAGCTACCAAATGTCACCTAGATTGACTTCTTCCATAGCTTGCCCATCCCTTTACTTTTCAGCTACATGTCAATAACCCAATATTATTGTATAATCATTTTGCTCCAGTATCCACATCTCAGGGGACTTTTTGTACACTTGTCTCTTGTTAAAATTATTGATTATTACTTTGTTATGCACTCCCATATGTGTAAGAGAAAAAAAGAAACTCACCTTTGTAGAAGTGTTAGACAGAAAATTCTGAGATAAGGCTAAACTTTTGGACTTTTTTTTAGAAAGTTGTTCTAGATTGAATCACTATATGAAGCATTTGGTCAAATATATCACTTTTATATATTTTATAATTTTATAAATTATATATATGTAAATTTATAAATTATAAATTATAATTATAAATTATTTATAATTATATTTACATAATTTATATAGTATATATAATAAATATTAATTATGTGTAATTCATTGATTTAATTGTATAAATTGCATACAATTTTATAATTATGTAAAATTTATAAATGTGTTATTATTTTATAGATAAATATATCATCTGCTTTCTCTCTCTAAGACAATATATGAGATCTTAGATAGAATAGAGTTAGGAATTGATTACACTGTTATCAGGAACTCCCAAGTGAAGAAACGTCCTCTATCAATCCACCTTTATAGTATCTCTGTAATTTACACTCTTAGGGCTATTGAGAACATTGAGAAATTAAGTAACTTGCCCTGAGATCATATAACCAGTATATGTCAGAGGTATGTCAGAGAACCTGAATCTAGTTTCTCTTGACTTTGGGATGTATATACTGCCTCATGAGAAATAATGCATTAATTTATTTATTGTTTAAAGGTATATCAAAGACTTGATATCAACCTAGGAAGACAGATGGCATTAGTAAAGATGTGAAAGCTGGGGCTCAGAAGAACAGCATCACTTTCAAAAAATCATATGATTTGACCTTGAGTAACAAGTTTCAAACTCAAAATCTTCTTATATGAAGTCTGGGGATCTCTCACTAAAACATGTTGCCAATCTAAATTATGTAGAGACTTTTAACAATTTGAGAAAAAAATTATATTCTTTAAAAATTTTTATCTTTTAACTGTAATTTTATTATTTATAATTTAAAATTCAGGAGTTTCTTATATTTTAACAACCTTTGAGATTGTCAAAAGTGCTACTGAGGGCTCACTGATTTTTGTGGAGTAAGACTAATCTTCCTGAGTTCAAATCTGGCCTCAGATACTTACTAGCTGGGTATCTCTGGAAAAGTCACTTAATCCTATTTTTCTTACTTCCTCATCTGTAAATTGAGCTGGAGAAGAGAAGGGCAAATTATTTCTGAGTCTTTGCCAAGAAAACTTCAAATGAGTTTAGAAAGTGTCAGAAAATCCTGAATAACAAAATGAGCTGGAGACAATCCAAAGGTGTGGCCATAGGATGAGAATAGATTTAACTGGGGATAATTTAGCTTCTGAATTTGTCACAAATCAGAATTACCAGAAGCAGACTAAAATTACCAGATACTAGGGATCTCATAATAGCCAAAGACTATTCCAGTAAGAAGTGAGATTTTTTTTCAGACTTATATTAGTGGTAAGAATCCCTTTCTGTCCACTCTAAATTTACATTAGACTGGAACAGACTACTCAGGATTGCCCAAAATTTTAGACAAGGAGGGTAGCCAAGACAGATGGTTATTGAAAAAAATGATAATCAGACAGACAAATTTCTTCCTTATCTGCCTTTAAATGGTCAAACACAATTTTCAGATGATGAAATTGAAACTATTTCCACTCATATGAAGGGATGTTCCAAATCACTATTGATCAGAGAAATGCAAATTAAGACAACTCTGAGATACCACTACACACCTGTCAGATTGGCTAAGATGACAGGAACAAATAACGATGAATGTTGGTGGGAAAACTGGGACACTGATGCATTGTTGGTGGAGTTGTGAAAGAATCCAACCATTCTGGAGAGCAATCTGGAATTATGCCCAAAAAGTTATCAAACTGTACATACCCTTTGATCCAGCAGTGCTACTACTGGGCTTCTATTCCAAGGAAATACTAAAGAAGGGAAAGGACCTGTATGTGCCAATATGTTTGTGGCAGCCCTTTTTGTAGTGGCTAGAAACTGGAAAATGAATGGATGCCCATCAATTGGAGAATGGTTGGGTAAATTATGGTATATGAAGGTTATGGAATATTATTGTTCTGTAAGAAATGACCAACAGGATGAATACAGAGAGGCTTGGAGAGACTTACATCAACTGATGCTGAGTGAAATGAGCAGAACTAGGAGATCATTATACACTTCAACAACAATACTAGATGAAGATGTATTCTGATGGAAGTGGATATCTTCAACATAGAGAAGAGCTAATCCAATTCCAATTGATCAATGATGGGCAGAATCAGCTACACCCAGAGAAGGAACACTGGGAAATGAGTGTAAACTGTGAGCATTTTTTTTTGTTTTGTTTTGTTTTTTTTTGGTTTGGTTTGGTTTCTCTTCCCAGATTATTTTTACCTTCCGAATACAATCCTTCCTTTGCAACAACAACAACAACAAAATTCAGCTCTGCACATATATATTGTACCTAGGATATACTATAACATATTTAATATGTATGGGAATGCCTGCTATCTAGGGGAGGAGGTGGAGGGAAGGAGGGGAAAAATTAGAAACAGAAGGGAGTACAAGGGATCATGTTGTAAAAAATTACCTATGCATATGTACTGTCAAAAATGTTATAATTATAAAATTAATAAAACAAATAAAAAAAAGTTTCAAAACTCTCAAAAATCTACAAGTTTTAAGGTTGTATTTAAATTCTGCCCAGGAAAACAATGAGCTAACAGGGAAACATATTATCCTCTGCATAAATTTATAGCACTGGCAACTAATTAAAAACTAAATTTGTGAATTGCAAAAAAATCTGTTTATCATACTTGTCTTGAAATTATGATGAAAATTTGTTATTCAGTATATATAGTTGTTAATTCTTTCCCCAACTTTATTGTACAGTCTTCATTTCTTTCTTCAACTTATCTTCAATAAATTAGGGGGGTTTATGTCTAATCTGTATATATTATTTTTCTTTAAGACTTTGCTTGTAAAAGTTTTCAAGTCATTGTCTTATTATATGTTTGATTTTTTTTAGTTTCACTATCTCCATAGTAGCTTTTTATGGTCTGACTATAGTCAGATGTTTTTTTATTATTTTTTCTCATTTTTGCAGTCTACTCATTGACTCTGAGCTTTATGTTGTGTTGGAACCTGCTCTCATAGAGAGAGGAGTGGAGGAGAAGATGGCTAGTCTGAGCTTTTTCCTTTTAAATTCCTCTGTTGTTTTCACATCTCATTCTTGGGACCTATTAATTTTCAGTGCTTCCCAAGTTGCATTTTTGAGGATATGCCTGCTCATTGCTCATCTTGTCTACACTGCAAATGCTTGACCTGCTTAAGTTTTTGGCTTGAGTGATGTTGAATTTACTATAGATTGTTGCTAGACCTAGCACAGAACTCTAAGAGATTTTGCAAATTCAGATCAAATGAATTTCTGGCTCTACCCTTGATTTTACCCTCCAACTTAGGTTTATATTCAGGATCAATGGTTAGAAATGTGTTCAAACTCTATTTTGGAGCTAAGAACCACATAGTTAAGCTTTAGGTTCCTTATTCCTTTCTGCTTTTTTGTTACCCATAACTATTTTGCCATCCCCTAAAATTGTGATCAGGAGCCAGAAAGTGGGTGACAAAGATAATAGATATGCATGTTATTGCTCCCAGTGAGAGTAGAGATGCACCTATGATCGTTTTTTGCCCAGGTGTTCAGTCCCTTTACCATCATTAAGTACCAGGTTGCTTTTGCCATAGCCTAGTTGCAGCCTGGTGATACTTCTGTCCTTAAGTTGAGCTACAGGCCAGGCCTAACCCCAGTGTTTGTAGACCTCTCTTTGTGTCCTAAGCTGTCCTTCAAAAATCTCACTATGACTTTTTTTTAATTTTAATCAGAATTTGGCTTGATACATTTTTAAACGTTCATATATAGAGGACATATTGGGAATTCTACATTTCATTTCTCTATCTTGATTCGGCCTCAGAATTGCTGCCAATTTAAGACATAATAAAGTGTAATGGATTTGTCGAACATTAGCTCCTCTGTTTATGTAAATGTTTTGATTTTGTAATTTTGAACTTTTTTTAATTGGTTAAAGATTGTTCTTAATATTTATTGAGGTATGTCCAGTTCATTACAGTTAACTTATTTAATTGGGAAAGGTTCATTGTGTATTAGAAGCTTTGTTAGACCTACTAAATTTTCAAAGTTCATAAATACTTATAAACTCTATATGAAAGAAGTGCCTTGTGAAAGAATTAGTTAAATAATATTTTTTTCCATTCTACCCTGAGACCATAAGTGATTTTGGACATAATATTATAGAAGTACAAAGTTCTTCCAAATCTCAAAGCAAGCATATACCAAACACATTCCTTAAGGTTTATTACAGGATATAATTTTTTTCATTGCAATAATAGTTGGTTAACAATAAATAACAATTGATATAACAATAAAAACAATCAATATCATAATTTATTTGACATTTATTTATAATATTTATTGAGTACTATAAATTCTTTTAAAATATATTTCTTTTGTATCTGAAATATTTCTTTTTATATTTAAGAATTTAACAAATGTAGAGGGCACTAATTTCATGGAAGTAATTTACATGATGAATTATATGACTGATTGATGACAAAAATTATGAAATTACACAAGGAGCAGTATGTTTTACTATTATATCTTTGAAACAACATGCAATCAATAGGCCCCCAAGTTAATAGGATTTTTCTTTTAACCTTAAGGGTTACCTGATGCAATCACTTAGTATACTATAGCACCTATGGCCAGTATTTTTTTTTCATTTTTCTTCCAGATTATGATTGAGCAATCATGAACAATTATTTTATGTATAAATCTGAATATTTTCTTAATTTCTCCTTAATTGTTTATATACATATATATTCATACATATCTATACACATATACATATATATCAGATTGTATTTATAATAGATAAATAAAATAATGAAGAAATATTTGTGGAAAGAACTTAATACGGGTTATAAATAAATGTCTTATTAATTGTTATTTACTATTAATCAACTATTAATGCAACAAGGAAACATATATCCTGAATAAATCTTAAGAAATAAAACTTGTAATGTAAGAAGGAATGTAATTTGTTTGCTCTGAGTTTTGAATTCAGGTATAACTTTACATTCCTCTTCCCTCTCTTCCAATCCCTCATCCCTGACTGTCCTTTGCACTGTGTTAGGAGAGCAGGGCCCAACATAATAATAAGTAGGCTAGAAAAGTGAACAACAAAAAATATCAAAAATAATCTTACTATTAAGACCATAAAAAGCTATGAAACAGGGAAGTTTAAGAAACAAACATGGAATAAGACAGTACTCTACCTTCCAAGAAAATTGTCAAGAACTTGCCAGAAGGGTGCTTACTTACTTAAAAATACTGTTGGTGAGTGTGAATGACTGAAAATGTTGAGAAAATGACATTATAAAGACAATGACAGGATGTTCTTGACTTAATATTTCCCCTGTACTAATTCTTTTCTGAAGAGAAATATTTTCCACCTTGTTAATTTTGTCTGCTTATGATACTTAATGAATAATTTGAAAACTCTGTTGCATGGTTCAATATTCCAAAAGTTTTTTTTATGATTTTCCCCCAAAATAAATAATAATTAAAGGAAAATTTTATGACTTTAGATTTAGGCATGAGAGAAGAGTACTGATTTTGTTATGCAATATATAAACTTCTGAGAGGTAGAGTTCCAAGTATGAAAAATAAATTTATCATTTAGGCCAGTAAATAATCAATAAATTGGGGTCAATGATTTCTTTTGTCAATCAACTATAAAACGATAACATCTCCAGCCACCTTAAATCTCTGTATCTCCCTTCTGAAAATGAACTCCTTTGAGAAGTGAAAAGCAACACTGATTGGCGGACATTTAATGATGAATTGGGTTAAGAGTTCTCAACTTCTCCTGCTGGTGTTGAGGGTAAAGGTTGGAAGGGCACATGAAAGCTAAAAATGTGGCCTGGTCCTGAGATTATTAAATAACTTTCATCATTCTGGACAATGTGAGACACCCTCATCAGAATCTAAATTCTGGCTAAATTTCTCCTTTGTAGACCAGGTCAGGCCCAGTTGTAATGAAGGAAGCAATGGCAAATGAGTCACTTTTTAATATTGTGGAATGAGTTAAGGATAGTTTCTGGCTCATGGATAAAGAAATTAAGTCCAGACCTTGGGAGGGACTAGAATGTGATCACATTCTTTTTCTAAAACAGGAGAGTTCTCTCTAAAAGACAGAGTGAAAAATAGACATTTAGAAAAGAGAATATTACATTTAAATATTGATAATCAAATGACAGGGTATTAAAATAATTTTCCTAGTTTTCAACAATATCCTAATTTTTCATAACAAATCTCTCTCATTATACCAAAAAGATTGCAAAATGTTTAACTTTTTATTTTTTTTTTTATTCATTTCATTAAATAATTATCAATTGCATGTAAAATATTTTAGCATTACTATTTTTTTTTCAAATTTTGAGTTCCAAATTCTCTTCCTCCCTTTAATTCTTTCCCTATTTCATAAGAAGGGAAGAAATGTTGTGTGAAATGAATATGTGATGTTATGAAAAGCATATTTCCATTATTAGACATTTTGCAAGAGAAAATGCAATTTTTTAAAAGTGTGCTTCAATTTTCATTCATATAGTAGCAGTTGTCTCTCTAGAGACAGCATTTTAATTATGGATACTTTGGAACTGTCTTGAATCATTATCTTGCTAACTAAGTCTTTTACAGTTGACCAATGTAGGGTCCAGAATTCCTAAAACAAAGAAATTCTGAGCCTCCTTTCCACCACCCTCAACCAAGCTAATTGTATCAAAGAAAGAGGGAGGGAGCTTCCTTATGATACATCAATGGTTTAATAATCATAACTGATTACTTACATAGGGGCTCTTTAAGGGTGGCTGCTAGAGAATTCATTGGATTTCAGATTCTCAAGAATCTGACCACAAAAAGTTAATACAGTGACAGGGAAGATCAAAATACACACTTAGAAAAAGACAATAAGATCAAAGACATTACAAAACTGAAAGAAAATGTAAATTGGTTGCAGTCCATGAAAGAGTCTAAAAAGGATTTTGAAAATCAAATACAGTGAGAGGAAAATTGGGAAAAGAAATGAAACAAGAATCAAAAACTTGGTAAAAGAGGCACAAAAACTACTGAAGAAAATAATACCTTAAAAAATTACCAAATGGTAAAAGAGACACAAAAATCCAGTACAGAAAATTCCTTAAACAGTAGAACAGGGCAAATGGAAAAGGAGGTACAAAATCTCATTGAAGAAAATAATTCTTTAAAAATAAGAATTATGCAATTAGAAGTTAATGACTCTATGAGACATCCAAAAATAATAAAACAAAATCAAAGAATGGAAAAAATAGAAGAAAATGTGAAATATCTCATTGGAAAAACAACTGATTCAGAAATAGATTGAAAAGAAATAATTTAAGAATTACTGGGTTATGCAAAAGAGCCTGATAAATTTCAATAAATTATCAAGAAAAATTGCTCTGATATCCTAGTACTAAAAGGTAAAATAGAAACTGAATAAATCCACAATTCACCTTTTGGAAGAGATCCCAAAATGAAAACTCCCAGCTATTTCAAAGCTCCCAGGTCAAAGAAAGACTATTAAAAGTAGCCACAAAGAAACAATCTCAATTTTGTGTAGACACAATATGAATAACATAAGTTTTGAAAGTTTTCACATTAAAGGATTGGAAAGCTTGGAGAGAGCAAAGGAACTAGGATCACAATCAAGAATCATCTACCCAGCAATATTAAGTATAATCTTTCAAAGGGGAAATGGAAATTTAATGAAATTGGGGACTTTCAAGTGTTTCTGTAGAAAAGACCAAAACTGAATAAAGGAAAGAAATAGACAGAGACAGAGACACAGAGAAAAAGAAGGCAGGCAGGCAAGAAGGAAGGAAGGAAGGAAGGAAGGAAGGAAGGAAGGAAGGAAGGAAGGAAGGAAGGAAGGAAGGAAGGAAGGAAGGAAGGAAGGAAGGAAGGAAGGAAGGAAGGAAAGAAGGAAGGAAGGAAGGAAGGAAGGAAGGAAGGAAGGAAGGAAGGAAGGAAGGAAGGAAGGAAGGAAGGAAGGAAGGGAGGGAAGGAGGGAGGGAGGGAGGGAGGAAGGGAGGAAGAAAGGAAGGAAGGAAGGGAGGAAGAAAGGAAGGAAGGAAGGGAGGAAGAAAGGAAGGAAGGAAGGGAGGAAGGAAGGAAGGAAGAAAGGAAGGAAGGAAGGGAGGAAGAAAGGAAGGAAGGAAGGGAGGAAGGAAGGAAGGAAGGAAGGAAGGAAGGAAGGAAGGAAGGAAGGAAGGAAGGAAGGAAGGAAGGAAGGAAGGAAGGAAGGAAGGAAGGAAGGAAAGAAGGAAGGAAGGAAGGAAAGAAGGGAGGAAGGAAGGGAGGAAGGAAGGAAGGGAGGATGGAAGGGAGGATGGAAGGGAGGATGGAAGGGAGGAAGGAAGGAAGGAAGGAAGGAAGGAAGGAAGGAAGGAAGGAAGGAAGGAAGGAAGGGAGGGAGGAAGGATGGAAGGGAGGGAGGAAGGAAGGGAGGGAGGAAGGAAGGATGGGAGGAAGAGAGGGAGGGAGGGAGGGAGGAAGGAAGGAAGGAAGGAAGGAAGGAAGGAAGGAAGGAAGGAAGGAAGGAAGGAAGGAAGGAAGGAAGGAAGGGAGGAAGGAAGGAAGGGAGGAAGGGAGGAAGGGAGGAAGGGAGGAAGGGAGGAAGGGAGGAAGGGAGGGAGGAAGGGAGGAAGGGAGGAAGGGAGGAAGGGAGGAAGGGAGGAAGGGAGGAAGGGAGGAAGGGAGGAAGGGAGGAAGGGAGGGAGGAAGGGAGGAAGGGAGGAAGGGAGGAAGGGAGGAAGGGAGGAAGGGAGGAAGGGAGGAAGGGAGGAAGGGATGCTTTTTCTGTGTGTCTATCTCTGTCTCCCTCTGCCTCTGTGTGTATCTCTGTCTATCTCTGCCTGCCTCTCTTTTGTCTGTCTCTCTAGATGTGTGTTATAGTTGTTGTTTTGTATGTGTGTGAGTTTCTATTTGTCTCTGTGTGTCCATGTGTCTACGGCAGGGAAAATGGGAATAGAATTCTCCAGTCCTGATTTTTTCAAAAGTAGAAGGAGCATATATCATAAAGAAAGAATACCAAGCTTGGGTTGTCCATGAGTTTAGCTCAGTGTAGTAGCAGTTTGATGCTATCGATTATTAATACCTATGACAATTAAACTTAATTTGAACCTTTGCATCAGCTGTCCACCTTGCTTAGAATATAATCCTGACTTATCTCCACTTCTTAAAATGTTGTTTCTTTCAAAATTCTATTGAAGTGATATTTCCCATAAATGCTATTATCCTCGTTATTACCTTAACTACCTTCCATTTATTTAGGATAGTATATCCTACATGCTGCCATTTAAATGATAACAAAAGTGGAAAGATTGTATATATATATATATATATATATATATATATAAAGAGAGAGAGAGAGAGAGAGAGAGAGAGAGAGATTATAAAAAAGGGAAAGACTAAGGTCACCAATCATTGAAATACATATGTACATAGACATATATTTACATAGAGTACATATGTGTGTGTGTTTTATATATGATGTGTTTTAGGATAAATAAATTAGAATATCTGGACTTTCAGAGATGAGGATTCATTTTTTTTCTTTCCCCAGAAGTAGGTCTCTACAATGTAGGCAGTGTTGTACCAAATGGTTTTTTAGGTCTCCATTTCTATTATTATTCTCTACTAAAATGTTAGCTCCCTAAGTAACTGTGTTTTTTGCTTGATGTTTTATGCCCAAAAAATTATCACAGGGCCTGATATGCATTAAATGCTTAATAATTTTTTTAATTCTCATATGTATGTGTATTTTCTTTAATTACATGTCATTCCAATAGAATATAAGCTCCCCAGTTAGGGTTTGGACTTCATTTTGTTTTTATTTTTTGTTTTGTTTTGTTTGTGTGTAATTTTGTATTTTCTCCCTAGAAACTCATACAATATCTGTCATATTATAGGTATTCAATAAATATTCATTGATTATGTGACTGCCAAGCTTCAGAAACATATTTGCATTTACTATAATATATGCAAGTCATCACCCTGTGTACAAGGCTTCTTAGTAAAGAGTTGCTGAGTGATCTAGTCAGAAGAATGGAATTCTGCCCTTTCTCTTATTGGGTCATACTACTTAGGACCTTAGTTTCTGTATCTATAAAAAGAGAATACATATTCCTGCCATTATTGCCCTTAAAGGATTGTCATGATGATTGAAATGAGAAGATGGATACGAAATTGCCTTCTAACAATAACAATAGAAAGCATGTATTGTGGAGGGCTGCAAATAGTGGGGGAACTATGGGTAAGGTATAAGACCCTTCAGCCCAGAGGGAACCTGCTGACAATGTCTGGTTTGGCTCCCCATTTCCCTTTGGTGATTCTCACCCTTCCTGAGAAGTCAAGGAGGTTGTGACTACCTGTGTTCTACTTGAACCAAGGGATATTTACAGTAAGAGGCATTTACATATCTATAGCATGGTGCTTATAGTTAACACATACATAGTGTGCTGTGGTTATGTAATGGTTCTATAGTTGGCACATGCTCAATGTGCTGTAGTGATGTAATTATACTAAAGTATTTAAGGGATGAGAGGACTTGAAATAAATGGAATCCATCTTTGATCATTCTCATGAGTATACTGCTTTCACCACTCCTCCACTAAGACCAAGGACTCAGGCTAGCCCCAAGATCCTCCACAGAGATAGTCCAGATGGTGTAATATACATAACATTGTTTGTTTTTTAAAATGCTTTAAAATATTCTATTTTACTCTCATTACAACTTTAGGAAATAGAGATATTATTATCTTTAATTTATAGATGAGAAAACTGAAATAGACAGAAGTTAAATGACTTGTCCAAAGTCACACTACCAGAAAGTATCTGAGTCTGGATTTGAATTCAGGTTTTATTCACTCCAAGCCTAGCACTCCATCAACTTTACCACCTAACTGCCTCATAGATTTTAAAGTAAAACATACTTTCTACTATGCTTGTTATTTAGCTGAATAATTACAAAATTCTGTGGAGGTGGTGGTAATGATAATGATGATGATGATGATGATGGTTGTTACTGAGATTAAAAGAATTGTCCAGGATTACACTACTACTAAGTGTCTGAACCTGATTTTAATTCAGTTCTTCATGAATTCAGGTCAAACATTTTTTTTCCACAATTTGCTTGCCAATCTGCTTAAATACTAAATTTTGTGATGTTGATGATAAGGATGAGAATGAGGATGAGGATAAGGATGAGGATGAGGGTGATGGCAAGGACAAAATTTTACATGTTTTCTGTTTTGTTTTGTTTTTTCAGCAATGACTTTACTACCTGGGCTGTTTTCCTTAGCTTCCCTACTGCTCCTATTTTGTGGTGATGCAAAGGTATGATGATTATGGTTCAAAAACTTCTTTCAAGTATACTATAAAATTTTCCATGCCTGGTTAAATGAATCATTTCTACATAATACACCCTAAGCTTTCATATCTAGGTTCACTCTCAGTGTAAGACATTAATCCATAGAACAGGAGGCCAATGATTCCTTTCATTATCCTGCCATATATCTTCTTAGTTCCTCATAATTTTACATTTATCCCCTTTTCTAATGCTTTAAGCCTCTTCCTTACAAGCTATTGTTTGAATATCTGCAGATAAAGATTATTGATTGGAATCAGTGACAATAGTATATTATTTTATCTTCCATATAAATGTCTACAAACTCAAAAGTGGATTTACATCTCTATGATTACCGCTCAGCTAATGTTTTCATATAATAAATACTATATCATTCATTCACTTGTCATAGTATTTTTATCTCCTTCCACTTGCTCAATTCTAGGTCTAATGGACCCAAATTAGTCTAGGGAGTAAAGTAATTGCTTATAATTAACATTTATAGAACACTTTAAGGTTTTCAAAATGCTTTACATATACCTGGCAACTAGGTTACACAATAGATAAAGCTCTGGGCTTGAAATCCGGAAGGGTAATCTCCATGAGTTCATAACAGCCTCAGATGCTAGTTATGAGATCCTAGGCAAGTCATTTATTTCTATTTGCCTCAGTTTTCTCATCTGTAAAATGAGCTGGAGAATGAAATGGCAAATCACTTCAGTACCTTTGCCAAGAAAATTCCAAATGGGGTCACATGTAATCAAATGATTCAATAACACATTAATTGTGTATGTATCATTTTATTTTCAGAACAATCCTAGAAGACATATGTAGGCATTATTCTTATTCTGTAGATGAGGAAACCAAGGCAGACAGAGGTTCTTATTTTTCTAGATTTACACAGTTAGTAAGTATATGAGAACATTCATATTGTATAATTCAATTTTGTATTCAATATATTATATCATTTTCATTATCCTATATTTAATGATTCCATGTGAATTCATTTGAGATACAGATGGTCTTGTTTAGTTTGAGTAACAAGAGACCTGAAATAGTTGGGTGTATTGTAATAATTACTTGAAGTTTTATTTATATAAAAATAGGATTGTTAGTTATAGAACAAAGAAAATATAGTTAATATACTTATTAATTAAATAACTTCACAGAATGCATTATTTGTCCTAATAGGGACTTAGTTGTACATAGTAAGTTATCATTGCCTTGGGAACAATGATAAGACTAAGAGAGCCAAGCAAATAAGGTCACTAAAAACAAGGTATATGATTCTAAATATTAACACCTCTGTTATCATTTCAAATATTAGAATTAGAATTAGAAAAGTTAGAATAATATTAGTATATTAGATGAAAAAAAGACAGTCCCAATCCCAGAATCACTTTTGTTGCTCTGTAAATAAAAAATTTCCCTATAAAATCCAATCTTCCTATATCTCTTTTATTATTCCTAGATTTTCTCCAATATTCAGAAGCCTGCCATCCTCACTTTTTTTCCTGTCTCTCTTGACCTGTTGTTGATCTTTTATGAAATTAATTTACCTTACCTGAGACACAGATTTGGTCACTAGCCATCTATTTCATCAGTGGAGTTAGGTTAGGACAGGCTGTACAGAGAAAAGGCCATACTCTATCCTAGGATAATTTCCCATCAATGACAGAAAGAAATGTCATTTATATTCACTCTTCCATGATTAATGTTAATGGTCTTAAACCACTATATTAACCTAATATCATAGTGATAGAGATCAGACCTATGAATCCATTTGAATTGGAAACAGCTGTTAGAAAACTCCATCTATCAATTCAGGTGAAAACCTGATTTCACCTTAGTCTTTAGAGTATAAATAACTAAATTAGAGTACAGATAAATTGGCCAACATCATGAAGCAAGTAAATGTTAGAAGCAAGGTTTGAATCCTCATAATCCTTTCCCGTGAGGGAAGTTCTCCATCCATTAGCACATATTGCTTCTTTCAATAAATTCATAGTAGGTATTTTGTACTTGCTACTTAACCTCTGCCTTTGACCTTGATAGAACCATATATTGAAAATAATTTGCAGTACAGGCTAAACATGCATACTATTAAGCATAAATAGTGGAATCGCTTATCTAAAGCATTCCAATGAAGAACTCATGTGGTGAAAAATGTTAAGAATTTAGTTAAGAATTTAGAATTTATTTTAGCTAGGACTATCTGTGGCTTAGGAGTTGTTTACATGAATTAAGGGTATTTTTTTCTAGGTCTAGGATGGTATGATTCTATTTTTAATCTTTTTATCCTATCTTGTCTTAGAGTTAATAACATCTTGGAGTTTTAAATAGTATTTTCCTATTTCACAAGTATTCTATGGTGGAAAATAAAAGAAATATCCTATGAGTTAATGATAATAAATTAATAATTTCTTAAAATATTTCAGTGAATTGGATTGGAAAGGTATTCAAGTTTGGGAGGTAATCTTGATAAAATACCTCTCATTGTTTTCCCCATACATAGGCTGTAGACTTTGAATCTTTATCAACTGAAGATGAAAAAAACCAACATGAAATAGTGAACAAGCACAATGCCCTTCGAGCACAAGCCTCCCCCTCTGCCTCCAACATGCTAAAGATGGTAAGTTTCAATTCAGAGTGACAGCAATAGAATATGGATCAGGATATAATGATGGTGTCTTAGTTAAAATTTGATTTAAAAATATGAAAGAAAATACAATCCTTTCTCTTGTGAAGCTTAAGGTCTAGGAGGAGGATAACATAAACACAAGAAGTCTAAGAGAGACTAGGAATTAATATTAAACAATGAGCAAGGGATGGAGATAGAACTAGAAGTTAGTCCTTCTCAGGACTTGACACAGTGTTTTTTGCTTTATAGTGCTTCATATACATATTTTCTCCTCCAAGAAACAATATTACTCCTTAGTCATAAGTCCTAAAAGCTAAGTATTTTCCGAACACAGGTCATTGGGATGAGTAAGACAATGGGCATGACTTGGTATAACCTATTACGATGAAAGAAAAACAAAGTCAGTGAATTCCTAACTTTTGATAGGTCAATGACATATGTTTTTAATCTCAAAATGTCTAGGGCTTATAATTTCAGTGATGCTTAGATATTCACTGAGGCTAATAGCAATGAGCATATCATTTAATAGAAAATGTTAGATGCACTATATTGTAGAGTGGTTGAAAATCTAAAACTAGAATCAATTAGACCTTAGTTCAAAGTAAGTCTCATACACTTACCAGCTATGAGACTATAGGCTAGCCATTTATAAATCACAAGCACTTTCTTTCTCAATTTCTTCAAGTATAAAATGGGGAGAATAATAAATCTTACTTCTCTATTTTGTTATCTCAAATGAAATAATACTCATTAATACCTTAGCTCAGTGTTAATGCCTTTTTTTTTCTTTCCCTCTTAGAAAATAGCCTGCAAATCAAAGAAATTATGTGATTTCCCCATAGTAACATATATAAATGTTGGAGACAAGAGTTTTCTTGTGCCACATTGTCTTTTCATTCTATAATTATTACTTATCTGTGTTTTGTTAGATAGGTGAACTTGAATCTTCTAACATTTTCTAGCTGTGTAAATTTTTAAAATTCTATTAAGCTCTCAGAAATATTTTTAAGAAAAAATAGTTTATTTTTGACTCATGAGATTACTATGAAGGTTTCTTGTAAATAGCAAAATGTTACAAATTATGTCATTGTTATTGAATATTTGATCACTACTAGAATAATTATTGAGCAAATAATATATTATTATTATGCCTTTTTTTGGATCTTTTCCCTTCAGTAAACTATAATCTCCACAATGACAGATATAGTGCCTAATTTAGTTTTTTGTGTACTTGCATCATTGTTGAACTAAAACAATTTTTCTCTTAACAGATAATTGATAAATGTTTGAAGTGCTTTAATAAAAAATTTGGATTAAATTTTCAATCAAGATAGATATATATAGATATAGATATAGATATAGATATAGATATAGATATTTTTTTTTCTTTTTATTTAAGAAATGGATGAACGAGGCACAAAAAACAGCTCAGGCCTGGGCAAATACATGTTCTTTTGAACACAGTGTGAAAAATCAAAGAACCATTGGTAAGTAAAAATAATAATAATGGGGCAATTTATGAATTAGTGACTAAATTTATTATGATGTGACACTTTGAAACATTTGTGACCTTACTGCTGTAGAAGCCTCCTCCCTGAAGATCATATCTATTTATCCTCACATATTGGATTATTCTGTCTTTTTCATCAGAGGATACAATTTTAAACCCAGTTTAAACAGTTACCTTCCTTGTGCTCTTAATCAAGTTAATTACCAAGTTAATTTATTTGGTTTCATTGTCTTTATTTCTAAAAATAGGCAGATTTAGATTTCTCTAAGGTTTTTTGCAGCTTTAAATCTAATATGTGTGTATGTGTGTGTACTATATATTACATATTGTATATTATATATATATATATACACATTTGTATATTATATACACACATATATGCATGCATATACAGATGGATTGTATATAGATGGATACATGTGGGTGCACATGTAAATAGTAAAATTCTACTTCCTCCCCCACTGAAAAGAAAAAAAAATAAAGACTTTGTAAAAATGGGTATAGTTAAGCAAAACAAATTTTATATGTGTGTGTTTGTATGTATGTATATATGGATGGATACTTACATTACATCATTCTCTGCTCTAAGTCCTTCAACTCTCTAAAAGAAAGTTGGTAGCACATTTCATTATTATTCTTCTAAAATTGCTGTTGGTCATTACACTGTCAAAATTTTTATTTCTTTCAAATTTTTTGTTTTTACTATATTATTATATTTGTATAAATTCACCTTCTGCTACTGTTCACTCCCTTCTGCATCATCTTCCTAAGCTTCTTTACAAATATCTTCTTCATCTTTCTTATACTACAATCATATTTCAATATTTTATGTACCATAATTTTTTCAGTCTTTCTCCAGCTGAAAGCCATCCCCTCACCTTCCCACAATCTACCATCTCAAAAAGAGTTATAAATATTTTCATACATCTTTAGGAATTGTCTTCCTTAGGATTATTTTATGCCTTAAATTAGCTTCCCCCAATTTCCTTTCCTCTTTTTTTCTTTCCCTCCTATATTTCTGTTGAGTAATATGTATTTTACCAAATATTTGTGTTTACTTCTCTCTTTTGATCAGTTCAGATGATGGTAAGGTTCAAGTGTCAATCACTTTCCTTGTTGTGATATAGGAGCCACCTGCCAGTGGCTGCTGGAGGTCTAACTCAGAATTGGAGAATGGATCTCCTCCCGTGAGATGACATAAGGAGACTGAAAGGCAGTTGCTGTTCTCTGACTTCTCCACTGAGAGGCAGTTACCTTGTCTGACCTCTCTCCTCTTCCTTCTGCCTCTAATTATTTCAATCCCAGTCCATAAGCAATGCCAGTGTCAGTAAAGGCTGCATTGCAACTCTTTCACATCTTATGATCCACAGCTGTAGAAGCTCTCAGAGAATTAACCTGCCCCTTCACTTGGGGATGGTCCTTACCATTTCCTCATCCCCCTTTTGTTTTTATATGTATCTACCTGCAGGTCCTGATTATGTAAGACACTCTTCTTTAACTTTCTTGGTCCTTTTTGCCTTAACTTATTTTTCTCCTTTCCCTTTTCATTCTAGTTATATTCTAGGCCTAGAGTGCTCTGCACCTATCCCTTTTCCCATTGTCTACAGAATTCTCTACACTGAAATTAAAAAAAGGTGGTTCAGTGGACATTGTTTCTTAGATTTCCTTAATGATTTGGTCCTCAGTTCTTCATCATGATCTATATTTTCTAGGCCTCTTATCACACAAGTTTCTACAACTTGGCCATCTTGACCTTGTCTCTATGTGTCTCTGTATATACTCAATCGATGACACATTCAATGTATTGGAAAACTTTATTTGGTTCTTTTCATAGCTAAATACCACAATGCATTTGGGCTTTTTGCCTAGTCTATTTCGTTGCTACTATAAAATCTGTTTCTAGTCATATATGCCATCAATGGCATTTTAATATCATTTCTTGAACCCAATTCATCACTGAAAGTATCATGAATGTAAATGTATTTCTTTAGAGTTAGTCATTCTTTTTTATTATTATTATGTAGTAATTAGTATATTTCCCCATTTAATAAAAAAAGATCATATCAAAGCTATGAAATAGCCTGAATACCCTCAAGCGTTTTCACAGACATCTATTTTCCTCTTTGGAAAATATATTTAAGTGGATGTAAATAATCTAGTAATGAATAAACTCTAAAATTTAAGAAAATAAGTACATATATACTGAAAACATTGTGTGCAATGCATAGTTCTAGATCTGGAAAGGTATATTTTTATGTTTATGATTTTTAAAATGACTATTTTGTCTTAGAGACAGTATGGCATAGTGAAGAGAGGCAGAGAGACTTCCCCAGAGTCAGGATTCATGTTTTGCTTCTGATATATACTGATTGGATTATTTGTCCCTAATACATTTCTATCCCTTACTACTCTAAACAAATAGCAAAGAAAATACAATTTTCAATTAAGTCCTCAAGAATTTTAATATAGGTATACATACACACATATATATATATATATATATATATATCAATAAATAAATATTTATTAAATGTCTATGTGTCAGGTACTATGTTAAGTGCTGGGGTTACCAAAAAAGAAGGAAAAGACAACCCTACCCTCAATGAGCTTACAATCTGTACAAATACATACAAAGCAAGCTATATACAAGACAGATAAGAAATAATTAACAGAGAAAAGGCACTGGAAGTAATGAGTTGAGAAGATGTAGATGATGATATTTTATTTGGGAATGAAGTAAATTGTCTCATAAAATTACAATATAACACAAATGCAGTTCATACAATATATGCATATATCATATATTCAGCATATATATATAAAATTATGTATGTTCATATGTGTGCTTGTTAGAGACATAGAGACAGAGACAGATTATAACAAAGTCAAGCTAGCATCCAATCACTTAGGTTTGAATAAACATCAATGATATTGACTATACTTTTAGCAGTGTATTTAAAAAAAACATATTTACAAAGTCTTCATTGTGAGAAAAATCACTTCTATTCGTCATTATTAGTATTTTTTTCTGACAACATAATCCTACTTTTCAGTTTTCTGAAAATATTGATCACAAACTTTTCCCCCAGAATCCTTTCATATTTCTCATCATTATAAAAGCAAAATATTTCTCTCAAAATATCAATCTCATCATCCAATTACTGTCTATTCTTTTTAAGCCTACAACTTAAAATAAATTGTTTCTCTAGAATAACAATTACAATTTCAATTTCTCAAGATCATATTGACTCATAGATACAGGAAAAGAATCTAGATTTCTGAAAAGTTATTCAAACTGTGGTCACAAATATTAGTCATTTTCTTCATAGGGTCTGTATGTGGTGAAAATCTCTACATGTCAACTGCTCCCTCGACATGGTCAGATGCTATCCAATCATGGCATGATGAGGTTTTACATTTTAAGTTTGGAAAAGGATCCACTTCAGGTGAAGCAGTCGGACATTATACTCAGGTGAGGAACAGAAATAATTCTAAAGATTGATTATTTCCAGTAGGCTACAATGGTACAGTGAAAAAAATCCCAACTTGGAGTTAATGAGATTTAAAGTTTGAATCTCAATTCTAGTTGAGCTAATTAATCTCTCTAGGTATTTCCTCACTTGTAAAAATTAGTGGATTGAACTAGATTTGTTTTAAGATCGCTTCCAGATATAGATTTGTTAATCTAATTAAATGTTAAATATTTTGTGGTTTTTGCATCATTTAAAAATTATTATATTCTTCATAAAAAATAGCATATGTCCTATATATTTTGAAAGCTTATTAATGTTAGTTTTTTGGCCTCATTTTAATAGATCTGATGATCTCCCTCCTAGTTATTGTTGTTTATTTGCTGAGATTATACAACTTAGTCCTTTTTTAACACTTGAAATTGTTGTATTCATAAGAATATGGGGCATCCCTTTGGAGATATTGCAGACTATGGATATGGAAAAGTTACATATAGTACCAATATCAGTTGATCTGTTAGGTTTTGTCAAATATTATATACATATATATATATATATATATATATATATATATGTAATGCATATATATAACATTTCAAATGACATATACAAATATAAATTACTACTGTGTAGGCAAAGAAGGAAGGATGTTTGGGGAATTAAAGGTTATGGAGAACAAAAACAAAGTTGTTTTTTTTTAATAATTCTCTTTTAATTGTGGAGAGAGTAATTTTGACTGTTTTTATTGGATATCTGATTTCAAAGGATGCCACATTGAGTGGAAGATGAGTAGATGACAGCAAAGATATTGGTTTCTTTCTCTTTTTCTTTCTTTCTCTATTTTTTTGCTTTGGTTATGAAAGAAATAAGATATTTGGAATAATGACTTGAGAGCAATGAATTTATCAAAGGAATATTCTTTAAGGATGGAAAGAATACTAAACTTTTTTGTGAATAAAGTCAAGATGTAGTTGAAGGATATATAAAGTGATAAAATGACTAAAATGACAAAATATCTGAAGATATGGGAAAAGATGAAATTATATATATATGTATATACATATATATATTTGAATATGAGATGGAGTAAACAATGAGAAAATTAATGATGTGTCTTGAGTTATGGTGTGAGTCTGTGGTAGGGGTGGAGAGATTAGTAATGAATGTCCTGTGCTTTTTTTTTTTTTTAACATAAGAGTCAAGATCTGAATAAAGGCAAGGAGTGATATCGACAACTTGAGTACAGAAAAGTAGATTTAGAGTACTTTGTGGAATGTAAGAGTCAATCATTAAAAACTTGGAGGAGCACTTAGAAGCAATGGAGAGCTAGCTGGATTTGAATCACAGTTTTATTATTGTTGCTGTATTTATTACTTCAATCAGTATAGCTTTGTGAATCTTTAATGACATTTAACAGACTTCAAGTATACACAGAAAAGCTTTTTGGGGAGTTCTATGGAAGAGGGGATAATATAGCAAAGCAGAATTACAGTTTGATAAAATAAGAGCAATAGTAGGTCAAGGGGGCAAAGGATTTTTTTACAAGATATAAAGAAATTCTCAGATAAAAATTAATGGAATCAGAATTGACCAAATTCAGAACAAGAAAAAGAAAAAGAAATGAACAATGAACACCACCAATAAATCCCCAGAACATTTTCCTAACGGCCCTTTAAAAATGAGGCATAAGAGATAGAATTAAGATGGCAGATTGAAATCAGCATTTTGCCAATTATCTCAATACACCCTTTCCATAAGAAAAAAAATGCATCAAACTAAATTCTTTGTAGAAAATCAATTTAAAGTCACAGTGAGTCATTATTCCAGTTGAGAGAAGTGAAGGAAAACAAAGAGAACAGTCTGCAGTCCTGAAGTGTAAGGTTGCCTAGGAGTACACTGAAAGGCAGAAGTACTAATGGTGATGACAACACAGTTGTGGATGCAGTATCTGCATCAGAGAGCAAACCTATACCAGAGGACAGTAAGGTGACTTTATACTTGGTCAGATCAATATCCTTGGGAAAACTTATACTTGCACTTACAGCAGAAACAGGTACAATCTGGCAGCTCTATTATCCATTATTTATTTCCAGTTGGCAGTTCCAGGACAAGCAGGGGAATGGATATGGTTGTGAGTGAATTGCCCCTACATGGCAAGCGAATGTAGTTCAAGAGTTTATAAGGAGACCTTTCCCTATATAATAGCACTTTAGAAGCACTGAAAGTTTACAGCCTCTCAATGAATTGTAAAAGCAGCAAAAGGATACAAAAGTCAGAATCTCAGGCCAAATATCCCCCCACCCTGAGAAGAGTAGAACCCAACTAAGGTCCTAAAGTCAAGTCCAAATAAAAATAATATTCAAATAAAGTCTACCGTCAAAAATAGGCTAGAAAAATTGTAACCAAAAATAGTATTTGACCATAAAAAGATTCTATGGTGACATAATAGGAACAGCTAAGTAGAGCAGTCAATAAAGCTCCTGGCTGGGAGTGAGGAAGATACTCTTCTTGAGTTCAAATCTGACCTACAACAACAACTAGTTATGTGATCTTTGACAAGTCACTTAACCCCAGTTGCTTCAGTTCCTCATCTGTTAAATAAGCTGAATAAGGAAATGGTAAAACAATTCAGTATCTCTGCCAAGAAAACCCTAAATGGAATCAGAGTCAGAGATAGCTGAAAATGACTAAATAACAAGAAATAACGGGGACCTCAAAGCACAGACTTAGAATAGGAAAGTAACTTGAAAATATCTATAACCCAACCTCCCCCCCAAAAATGCAGCTTGGACAATTGCACAAAAATTCCTAGAAGAGATCAAAAATTTAAAAAAAGATTTAAACTAGAACAAGAATAGTAGAAGGAAAAGTGGGAAAAGAATTGGGAATGTTTTTTTTATTAAAAAAAGAAAATTAACAAATTAATTTTAAAAGATACAGAAAAATAATGAAGAAAATAATTTCTTAAAAATAAGAATTAGACAAATGGTTAAAATGATACAAATCCCCACTGAAAAAATGTTCTTTAAAAAGTAAAATTGTCCAATGGAAATTGAAAATTTTATGAGAAATCAAGAAAAAATAAAAGAAAATAATTTTGGGGGGAAAAATGAAAATATATTAATGAAAAATAATTTAAGAATTGTTGGACAATACAAAACCCATCATTTAAAAATGCCTAAATATAAAATTCCAGAAATTATAAAAAGTTTTCCAGATACCTTAGAATCAGAGGGCAAACTAGAAATTGAAAGACTCCATCAGTCATTTTCTTAAAAAACATAAAAAGAAAACTCCTTGAAATATTATAGTCAAAACTCAGATTCCCAAGGTCCAGAACAAAATAGTTTGAGTAGGTTATAAAGAAATAATTGAAATGTTTTGGATTCATAGTCAGGATTGCACAAAATTTAGTAGTGACCTTGATAAAGGATGAAAGACTTGGAATATGGTGTTCTAGAAAGCAAAGAAGCAAAGATTACAACCAAAACTAATCTATCCAGGAAACATTAGAATAATCCTCCCAGAGGAGCGGAGGACAAGGGTACTTAGTGAAAGAGGGTCTTCAAACATCTTTGATGAAAAGACCAAAAGTGACATTCAAATCCAAAATTCAAGAGAAGCATAAAAAAGAAAAAAGAAATTTCCTGAATGAGAAATCATAAGGGACTTCACAAGATTAAATATCTGAAATTCCTACATAGGAAGAGAATACATATAACCTCTAAGAACTTTATCGTCATTGGGGCAGATGATAGAAGGAGTCTACTTGGACAGAGAGCACATGTAAATCAATTATTTTGGGCTGATCTCAAAATAATAAGAAAAAAATACAAAAGAGGGATGCCCTGGACAAAGACCCACCAGAAAGATGATCTCCAGTTGATGGGCTTTTTTGTTTTGTTTTGCTTCATTTTGTTTTTATCCCCTGACAGAAGTGAAGGAATCTATGAAGTAAAGAAGTAGTTATTTTTGTCAGAAGAAGTCATTGCCCCCACTCCAATTCACCTATCACTCCTAAAAAGGGGAGGGGGAAGAAATTATGGATTCTTGAAACACTGGAAGTATTGTTTGGCATAGGAGAGTTCATACTTTTAGAAATATTCTCATATAATTTTCTTTTTATGTTCTAGCTGATGTGGTACAAGTCTTTTAAAATTGGATGTGCAGTTGCTAAGTGTCCTAACAGTTTTTACAAGTACTTTTATGTTTGCCATTACTGCCCTGGGTAAGTAAAAACAGTGGATGTAGAAAAGAATTACTTTAATAACAGTGTGTGAAATTCTTGAATCTGTTCAGAAAACTCTACTAGACTGTAATAAATGAGAGGAAAATACATATAAGCAAAGGAGTCAATCAACCAATCAATCAATAAACATTTATTAAGCACCAAATAAATCCCAGGTTTTGTGATCTATGGTGTGGGTTTTGTCGCCAAATGATGGCAGGCACCAAAAGTTGGCATTCAGTCATGTGAAGAATTCATAATGATCATTCTCTTTGGCAGAAAGTAGATTTATTTAGGGAAGAGGTCACAGACAAAATGAAGGGATGCAATAGATACCAGCAGTGGTAAGTGGGAGAGCACATGAAAGACAAGTTCCTCAGTGGAACACGCAATTACTCCTAAGCTGACAGGCTAAATCTTGAGTTAGTTAACTATAACGAGGAGAAGTGGAGTTGGGAAACATAGTGGAGTTAAGGGGAGACAACACGTGGCATGGGGGAAATGGAAAGGGAAGGGGGAAGACACCACAAGGCAGAGTATCCTGGTGGACTGACCCAAAAAAAGATAGCAGCAAAGCCATGGGCCATAAATTGTTTTATAGGGGAATTTTAGTCTTCTTAACATAACATGTATTTCTAACTAAATTGCTTTTTAGAGAGTGGAAACAAGGAACGAAATTGGTGTCCATTATCAGAGCCTCCCTTTCTGCCAGACTCAGGAAATAATTTTTATTCATTCATTTGCTAACCACACCTAACATTGAAGACCTAGTCACCAGGCACTATGCTACAGTGCTGTGGACATACAAAAAAAGAGGCAAAACATAGTCACTAGAATTAAGAGGGATATCCTGTAACAGTTATGATTTTAGGTGTGACAAAGAAAGTCAGAGAAGTCAGTAATTGGAGCCAAGGAAGAATCATATTGTGGTATGGAGGATAGCCAGGGAAAAAACTGCCCAGAGCCAAGAGAGTGTCTTTGTCATGAAGTAACCAAGAGGCCAGTATCACTGGATAAAAGATTATGTTTTGGAGAGTAAGGTGTAAGACAATTAGAGATATTAGATATACTAGTTTATGAAGAGCTTTGAACACCAAACTGAAAACTTTGTATTTATTCCTAGATGCAATAGTAACAATTATTCTGGGGAATAGAAATCTGGGGAAAGGAATAATTATCACCTGTATTTTAGAAAAATCACTGGTTTAATGGAATATTCAGTTATCCTCCCTCCTAATTTCTCTAATCATCTTTTTACAATCCGTCAGGTTTGCAAACTAGGGTTATCATGAATTCCTCACTATTTTTCACATACTTTCATACACAAGTTGTTGCCAAGGCTTGTAGATTTAACCTTTGCAACATCTCTCAAACAGTAACTTCACATCTCTTCTTCCAACACAGCCACCATTCTTGTACAGATCTTCATTACCTCATGGACTGATTATTGTAATTTCCTATAGTGAGTCTGCCTGCCTCAAATCTCTCCTTATTCCATTCTATTTTCCTTTTAGCCAATAGAGTGATTTTCCTAAAATGCAAGTCCCCTGATGTTACTTCTCTATTCAATAATTTCCAGCAGTTCCTTATTGCCTCCAGAAGCAAAAACAAAATTCTCTATTTGTCATTCAAAGTTTTTTACAACTTAGCCACAACTTACCTTTTCAGTTTTCTAATACCTTAATCCTAAAACATACAAACACCTTATTCCCAACAAATAAGTACTAAATATTTATTGAATGCATAAAATGACTGATAGGGGATACATATGTATTTTTGTAAGCAGTAGGAAATGGAATCAGCAGAGATGGAGAGACAAAAAGTGAAAGAATGGAGATGACAACCACCATACTCTGTTGGAAAAGATAAGAAGGAATGGGATCATTTCATTAAATAAAGAGGTTAGCCTTGGTAAGGAATAAGACCTCCATATCATGTGAGACAAAGGCAAAAGAGGAGACAGTAGCAGAAGTCACCTAAGTGATAAGAGATAAGGAAGAGGAAAAAAGAAGTTCATTATGAATGATCTCATTTTTTCCTATAAAATATGAAATCAAATCCTCAACAGAAAGATCAAAAGAAGAGGTAGACTTGGACATGGTCTTGAGATGGTGTGAAAATGTTTAGAAGAGCCATTATGGAGAATGGGATAATGAGTTGTTAAGGTAGTTACTACAGTAGGATTGTCTAGCAGCCTAGTCTTACTATTGACCTACCTAGTTTTCTTTGAATTCCACCAAAAATCATACCTGCTACAAATAATCTTCCTTAGTCCCTCTTAATTTTAATAATTTCCTCTTAATTATTTCCTATTTGTCCTGTTTATGTTGCTTGGTTTGAATAAATTTGTTTGTACATTGTTTCTTCCATTAGATTGTAGGTTCCTTATTGGTAGAGAATGTCACAATGCACTAATAAATATTTATTGAATGACTGGTTGACTTCATAACTGATAAACACACAGATGAACCATCATGATTCCATAGGACATATAATGAAAAGTTTACTGGTTTCAATTAGTGAACTGATAAACTCAGTATACAAACTGAATCATATTTTTCTTCTTTTTCTTGCTTTTTCCCCAGAACTTAAACTAATGCTAAATTTTATTTTGCATGATTTCATATATACATATAATGATTTTTTTATTTCTTGCACTCATAATTCTGAGAAAAGGAGAGAATTCAAAATTGAAGATAAAATTAAATTAAATTAATTAAAAAGAATATATGGAAGCTAAGAATAGTGAAAAAATTGGAGAGAAAGATAATGAGTTTAGTTTGGTCCATGCTAATTTTAACATGTCTAAGGGAACATACAGTTTGATATGTCTATTAGACATAATATAATAATGTCATATATATGTATATGTATATATATATGTATATATATATATATATATGGATATATATATATATAATTACACTTAGAGGCAGCTAAGTAGTGCATTAGGTAGAGTGCCAGACCTGCAATCAAGAAGACATCTTCCTGAGTTAAAAGCTGGGCACAGATACTTTCTTGCTAACTGACTCAGGCCAAGTCACTTAACCCTATTTGCTTCAGTTCCTCTTCTATAAAATGAGCTGGAGAAGGAAATGGCAAAACACTGATCTCTCTGCTGAGAAAACCCCAAATAAGGTCAGGAAGAATCAGATATAACTGAAATGACTGGGCACTAATATACACTTGGAGATGTGAGACTGAACATTGGAAGAGATATTAGGGCTGCACAAGTAAATCTTATATAGCTATGATCATTGGAACTATGGAAATTGATAATATCATAAAGTTATTTTGTGGAAAATAAGGGAGTAGTCAATAGATGGGAAGAGACTGCAGATTATTTATAGAATATGAAGAATGTCTTAAAAAGAAGTGGCCAAATAGAGAAAAAATAAAAAGCATAACAATTCACTAAAGAAAAAAACTCCTCCTTCAAAAGTAAAATTAGTCAAATGGAAAAGTTGGTTCAAAAGCTCACTGAATACTTAAGAATTATAATTGAACATATGGAAAGTAATGATTTTATGAGAAATCAAGAAACTAAAACAAAGAAAAAATAAAGAAGATGTGAAATATCTCATTGGAAAACAATGTCCTTAAAAATATATCCAGAAGAGATAATTTTAAAAGCTATTGGACTTCCTGAGAACTATGATGAAAAAAAAAAGAACCTAGATATCATGCACCACATCCCTCACTATGTGGGAGATTTTAGATAGAATGGAACAATGTTTTAAGATGCCAATACTATAAACCTATCAATGAGTGCAATACTCATTGTTCAATGGTTTGGGGACCTACAAATTTTAGAACAGATAAGGTCTCTGTCTTCACAGATTTTAGAAGGATAACTTAGATAACTATAATACAAAAATAAATCTACAATTACATCAATTTGAATGGTGTCTCCATTGATTTAGATGTCAACTCAAACCATCTGATACAAACCCATAAATACATGTACCTCAGTAGTCAGGAAAGAGATTTATCCTGTGCTTAATTTCAGAATTAGGGACTTTAACTGCGAGAGGGAAAAAGTCAATAATTTATTTATAACACCAATCCTTACACTCTTCAATATCTAAAACAACAAATTGCCAACAACCCCAAGATGGAGGGAGTCACTGCAAGGCTCACTTCCATGTGGCAAATCTATCTGACTCCCCCAAAACTGATCCAATTGAAAAGATGGAGTCTCTGGTATCTTATTCTTTTGGCAGCTTTTTATTTTCTCATTTCCAGAATCCCTGCAAGGATGAAAGTCAATCTCTTTTCTTAAGTCTCTCTATCCTGTTAGTCATTGCCAAAATCAGGTTGCTTTAAAAATAACTTTTTAGGAAAGTTAATTAAAGAGCTAAAATATTGATAGTCAATGTTATTGTGGCAGCATATTGTAAAAGTAAGTATTTTAGAATATGATCAAAAAATCACTTAACAGTCTTATTTTTTTTATTCTAGTGGAAATGTTGTTCCTAACCAACATTCCCCTTATGAAATAGGAACACCATGTGCCAAGTGCCCAAATTCCTGTAGCAACAATTTGTGCAGTAAGTATAAGGGAATTAATTTATCATATGAATTAAAAAATAATTCCAACTTTTATTTTGGAAGGGTTGTTTGTTGTCCTTCATTCTTGAAGAGGACCAAAATGCTATAACTTTGTGAGAGTCAAATAACAATGTGTCTGACTATGGCTGATTAGACCAATGCAAGCTCTGAATGTTGAAATCAATTATAGATAATTAATTTGAACGGATGACTCACACAACTCTAAGTGATATTTCAGTTCAGTGTATCTACATCTTGATCAGACTACGATGAAAAATAATAGTCTTATATCAATGAATTGATTTATAGTGACAATCAGTTTCCAAACATTTTCAAAATCCGATTATTAGCTAATATGTGTGTATATGATCATGGCCCACAAGAAAATGTTAAATTATATATTTCTAGTCCACATATTACATGAAAGAAAATCAAAATCCTTCAAATTCTGCAAGGATTAATATATTACCTTTAATAGTAGATCAGTACCTTTTATAAAGGCATTTCTCTACTACATATTTGATTCAAAGGCTCCATATGGAACTGAAGAGAGATGCATGTGGCCTTCTAGTCATTATTAGAATATTCTTATACTTTACAACACCAAATTTTCTGTTAACTTTTTTTCTTGGTGAAGTGATTATCTTATAGGATGGGGTAGGCATAGCCTGTATTGAGGAGAATGAAACTGAAAAAAAAATTCAATGTTTTATTTTTTTTTAATTTCAGCCAATCCATGTGAATACTTAGATCATTATGGGAACTGTCCTGACTTGAAAAAACAGGTTACCTGTCAACATCCAATGGTCCAACAATATTGTAAGGCTTCCTGTCAGTGCGAAAATGAAATCTATTAAACTTCTCATTAGAAACATGTTTCCATCAATAGGGATAATTGGAACACAGTATCACCATTAATTATTTTTTTTTAATTAAAAAATGTTTGCTGTAAATCCAAAATATACTTTTTAACTAGTTTCAGAAATTAATATATCATTTGATCCTGTACATTAGTTTCTTTTTAGCAAACCCTCTAGGGTTTGCATATGTCCAATAAAATGTTTTGAATTGCCTCATAAAAATATTAAAGAACAATTTTTGTTGCCCAGCTTTAAAAACTATGAAAATTATTTTAATTTTTTTGTAATGATGTTCTTTGTAAAAAAACCAATGGATTGTAAATATATGTGCAATTCAGCAATATGCATCACTCTAAGTTCCTGAGATCACAACCACTCTGGTCCTTACTAATTATGAAAGCTCTATTTTCAAAGAAGAAAATCAAAAAAGAGTATTAGTTTCTAATGCAAGTTGCTCCTCTCCAGATGAAGAATTAATTCTAATGCATATTCCCTATTTTGTCATTATAACCTTTTCTGTAACTATAGTAATATCAATCAACTTTTAGAATAAAGAATTTGCAATTACTCCATCTGAGTTTTCCTTGGTAACCAAATGATTCTCTAATGGTATGTAAAATGCTGTAACCACTTTCTGCTTTGTTTATGATTTGGCCTCCCAGAAAAGTGCCCATATCTGAGAAAGTTTTCCCAGTGATGGAAATTGAATTCAAACAAGAAGGATCCCTAACATTAATCTAAGGCAGTTTATAGAAAACAGAATCATTGTTCAAATTTATCTATTAATATGCTCTTTTTTATATCATGATTCCAAACCAGTGTAGGACTTTAACAGTAGATCACAAAAGATCCCCAGAAAAGCAAATATGCATGACATAAAACCTTGATAAATTGCTGTCTTTGGAGTCGCATACAATCCCACCAAAAAAGCAAATGGGAAGAAGAAACTCTTGATCATAAAACCTGAGTCATATATCCATGGAGCTTTATTGTCATCCACTTGCCTGCTACACTGCACTGAAATTTGCAGAAAAGTTGTGCTGGTCTGACAAGGATGAATCTAGGCCACAAGCAGCTGGGCTAAATATTACTTTAGATATGGGTAGAGCTAGTTTATCTCTAATGATTCTCTCTAGTGTACAATCTTTTAGGCGTGCTTTAGCTTATTTTATTTAGGGGTATATATGTCAGTGTATATTTTTATAACTGCCATGAAGAATATAACTAGGGAATCTGAAATTTAAATCTTGAAATTTTAAAAAAAGAAGCAAAAAAGAGACATAATCAAGATTCCCACTGATTTGCCATTTTATAATTTTCAAAGCAAAGCTGATTCTACGTCATTATTATCCACAGCCCAGGCAAATTCAAATTCTGAGAATACAAAACCTAGATAAGACAAGTGGTTAGTGTAATAGGTTAATATTTCTTAATCCAGTAGTGAAAATATTTGTGAAGAAAACTTAATGCAGTATATGTATATACATATATTGCAATATTTCATTAAATTGTCATATCTGTATTTGTGAATCTATAATCCAAAGCTGGAAGTCAGAAATACCCCAAGAGCCTTTATAACTAAGGAGGCCTAAAAAATATTTGAAATTTGAAGAGAACTGAGGAAGGCTAGAGCCCATCATACAGGGCAAGATATTTATCACCACAAATACAGAGAAAGTCCCATAATAATAGGTTCTGGAACAAATGTTACCGATTCTAGTACATATGTGTGTGCATATACATATATATATATATATATATATATATATATATATATATATATATATACACACAAATATATGTACATAGAGATGTTCATTTTCCACATATGTATTATACACATATTTGTTTATATGATATATCTAATATTTAGGCATGGGGGATATATGTCACTATTTCCTGCCAGGGCTAATAATGAGACAAAATTCTATTTTGTGATTATGATTGTAAATTGGAAAAATGGGAGTACTGTTTGTAGGTATGACATATGGCACCTAAATATAAGGGATATAAGGAAAACACAAAATATTTCCCTCTAGTTACCATCCTTTGGATTAGCATACTGAGGGATCTATTGAGTTCTATTACCCTGTCAGAGTCATGAAACTTCCTAATACACAAGGTGAACATACATATATTCAATTAATTTCACAAGCATTTTATCCTGTAGCAAATTTAGATTAGGAATTATTTACCTTGATTTTTGATTTTTTAATATTTAATAACTATATTTCAACTTAGCTTTCTTTGCATAATTATATTTTATTTTATACTTTTAAAAACATTGCTTTGGGAAGGGACCTTTGGGTTATCCCAGACTTGCCAAAGGAGATTTATGACAAAGGATAAGCACACTTTCCCTAGAAGCTTAACCTCCAAAGGCAATCAGAAAGGTGTTATGAAAATAACTGTATGGATATGTATACATATATTGTATTTAACATATACTTTAACATATTTAGCATGTATTGGTCTACCTGCCATCTGGGGAATGGGATGGGAGGAAAGAGGGGAAAAATTGGAACAAAAAGTTTTGCAATTGTCAATGCTGAAAAATTAATCATGCATATATCTTTTAAATAAAAACCTATAATGAAATAAAGAAAGAAACTGGAAACTGAGTGGATGCCCATCAATTGGAAAATGGCTGAGTAAGTTATGATATATGAATCTTCTAGAATATTATTGTTCTATAAGAAACAATAAGCAAGGATAATTTCAGAAAGACCTGGAAAGACTTACAAGAATTTCTATTTAGTGAAGTGGGTAGAACCAAGAGAACATTGCAACAACAATTTGTTGTTATATTATCTGTGTGATCCTGGACAAGTCAAATAATCTTTGCCTCAGTTTCCTCATGTGAAAAAGTGAGGATAATAATAGTACCTACCTCGCAGAGTTCAATTATATGATCAATTCTGATCAATATGACATTTTTCAACAGCAAGGTAATTTAGGTCAGTTCCAATGGTCTTGTGATGGAGAGAGCTCTCTGCACACAGAGAGAGGACTGTGGGGACTGAGTATGGATTGCAACATTGTTTTTTCACTTTTTTGTTGTTTGCTTATATTTTGTTTTTTCCTCATTTTTTCTCTTTTTGATCTGATTTTTCTTTTGCAGTTTGATAAATGTGGAAATATGTTCAAAAGAATTGCATGTTTAACCTGTGTTGGATTATTTGCTGTCTAGGGGAGGAGCTAGAGGGAAGGAAAGGAGAAAAAAATTTTGGAATACAAAGTTTTGCAAGGGTGAACATTAAAAACCATCTATGTAAATATTTTGAAAATAAAAAGCTTTAAATTTTTTTAAAAGGTGGCATGATAATATATTTGATCTTTCTGGATTTCTCAAATGCTTGCAAGAAATCATTTTACTTTTCAAGCAGTGAAATGATATCATTGTTTCCATTATTGTCATTAATCAAGGTTGTTAGAAGTAAATATTACTTTCTCAACACTAACTATAGGACTTCAGAGTAATATAGCATCTTGAGACTTAAAAAAAGAAACCCTGAATAAATTTTCCAAGTCTGTACTAATCGTGACACAAGTGCCACTGAGCTGAATCACCAGGAGATATAAACAGTGCCCATGAAGATCTATATACCAGAAACTGAATATGGTCAAGTCAGATTTTATTTCCATTTTCACAAATTGAGGATTTGTCCTTGCATCCATCTCTCCGTGGTTTCCTGTGGTTCTGAATTAAATCTGTCTTTTATCAGTTTTGAGTCAGTATTGAAATAAAATGAAATGAAGCATTTTTATGACATCCAGGAGTTAATAAAAGAAGATTTGCCTAGTCATAGCAAAGAAAAGGCATCCAAAAAGGATATTATAGTGCTTAACTTGGATCAAGTTGATCCTCTTTCTCCCTGTGTGGAATAGGGCTGACCATGAATGCCTGTTGCAGTATCGCATAGAACTTCCAAAATGTGTCTTTTGTTTGCTCCTATGTTTCTCAGGAGACACAAACTAAACTTCCTCCAAAACAAGATAGCATCATCCTCTGAATACTTAAGTAGTTGTTAAACTCTGTGTGTTATTGCTCCCTATCCCCAGAACTCTGTGCATCGTCTCTATTACCTACCGCCAATCCCAGAGATTGTATTGACTATTAGAAATATTTGTCCAAGCAACAATTTTCAATATCTACTGCTCAAATTTTACCTGTTTGTCAGCTCACTCCTACATAGCTTTCTTCTGGACGATACTCATAGCTGAACCTTGAAACCATTTGGTTGAGAGTCTGACCAGAAAACAGGATCTAAATTGTCACAGGTTTGGCAAGCCATTGGATTGGGGGTGGTGAATAGAATAATGATGCTAAGATTCCTAGATTCTCCCATGAAATTATTTTTGTGCAGTCCTATAAAACTGGCATCATTGGTTGGTATATCTGTCAGGCTCATAGGTAGGGAAATTCCATAGGCTCCTTGAAAAGATAAACTCATAAGGATGGAGTATGTCTCTTTTCTTAGAAATTCTCGTCATAAGTTGGTACTCAATTATGTATCCTAATATACAATAATACCAAGAAGCCTACCTTTTGATATAACCTGAATAGCCTGAGTTCCATTTCACTCTAAGGTTACATTTCATAGACCATGAGATCCCAAATATGTGTGTTCATGTGTCTGTGTACTTATGTAACGATGCATGGTTTACAAAATTTCTTTGAAAATTTGCTTTTTAAGATTTTGTACAAACAAAACTAATGCAAACAAGATTAGAAGGGAAGTAACAAATTGGGAAAACATTTTTACAGTTAAAGTTTCTGATAAAGGCCTCATCTCCAAAATATAAGAGAATTGACTCTCATTAATAAGAAATCAAATCATTCTCCAATTGATAGTCAAAGGATATGAACAGACAATTTTCAGATGATGAAATTAAAACTATTTCCATTCATATGAAAGAGTGTTCCAAATCACTATTGATCAGAGAAATGCAAATTAAGACAACTCTGAGATACCACTAGCTTGTTCAAGGGAATGAAGGAACACTCTCAATTTGAACACTTTCTCTAAACAAATCACTGTATGTTTAAAATGCAGAATACATAATTTTCTTCCACATTTATCACAACTCTAGGAGATAGGTGATCATAGCATAATTTTACTAAAGGAATAATTGGAGGTTGAAACAGAATATATTACTGTCCATGTCTTCCCATAACTTTAACACAGAAGTTTCACTCAAAATACTAGTGTCCTTCATCTCTTTCTTGTGACATCTTGATCATACTAATAGAGCAAATAAGTTACTCAGGAAATATATTTTTCTCTCACCAAAGAGCATCCCATTTTCTTTTTGGGTCACTAATTTACTCATGTGTTCCATCATAATCTCCCCACTTGTATTGCATCTTATTTACAGCTACCAAGAGCTTTAGCATTACCATCTGAGACTCATTATGAATTCTTCAGAGGTTGGACTATTTCATGTCACATCCAAATAATAAGCCATTTCAATTCAATAATTTAAAAATTAGGCCTTTGTTTATGAAATAAATTAAAGGTCATTAAGAGCACCTTGGAATTTCCCAAAGGCAATTCAACCCAACTATTTATGTGCCAAACTCACTGTCTAGTTTTGTATATATGAAAAATGTGTATGCTAATTAAGAAGTTTCATTTTCCAACTAAATTAATAGATGATGGATGAAATAATTTGTTAATTACTTGCTCTATATCAGGCACTCTGGGAATACAAAATAAGCAAGCAAGACAGTTTCAGTCTTCAAGGAGCTTACCTTCTAATAGGAAAAAAAACAACTTGTAAGACAATATAAATATCCATAAATAGGAGCACCTAGAAGAGTCCAGCATCTGTAGACAAGGAGGAAAAGCACAACAAGAAGATTCTACTTCCCACACTATTACAGAAGAGATTTGGGAGATCCAGCAGAGAACCAAATAGGAATTCCTTATAGAGTGGTAGGCATTTTGAATGTTATTGTTTGTATTTTATAGATGAATAAATATACAGAGGCTAAGTAAATCCCAATAAACCTCAGAAATAGGATCTGAACTTGACTCTTAAGGTTTTCAAACCCAATACTTTATCCACTCTACTCTATTACTACTATGAATGAAATGGAATAGTGTACCAGTAGTTGGAATAGGATTAGAACTGAAGCAGTGTACTAATCACCTGCCTAAGATTTAGATTCAGCATATTTAGTCAATTGTACTTTTTCTATGCTTTTCTGTTGCAAGTAGGGTTTAATTGTGTGACTTTTCCGCATTAGTCAATTGCATACACAAATGTAACCTAATTGAGAAATTGAGAAATATTATTTATTCACTGTTACCTAGATATTGCATAAGTGAACTCATGAGTAATTTCTTTAGAAGTCGTTATTCTTACATAGATAGTATTTCATCATCTTTAACTGTACTTCTCAATTGCTCTATAAATCAAGGGTTTTTTTTAGTTTTTATATCTTACTTCAGGAAGGAAGAAACAATTTTTTGTAGCCACAAGAAATCTCAAATGAAATATGTACAGATATTTTAAAAAGAAGGTACTAATGAGCACAAATAAATTTGATTTTGGCATAGAGATTGTTAAATTTATGTCCCTGGAAAAACAAGGTTTTGAAAAATAGAGATTCCTTTGAAGAGTTCATTTTAGATAAGACTTTTGGGAAACAAGCATTATTTCCATTTGCATTAGATCTTTTCCTTGCTGAAACTGAGTGGGAAATTACTTTAGAAATAGTTATGAGAATTGTGGAATACTTCTTCTGCATTGCTTGTCAATAGATTGCAAGGAATTCAAAATAATAATAACAAACTATACAGGATTTTATAAGAAGATTGTGGACTTGAATCTCAGTTCTAGAATTTATTTGAGTAGGTCACTTCACTCATCTCCCTACCTCTTAGTTTTCTTCTTTGTAAAATAAGGTACTTGTATCAGATGACCTATAAAAGTGCTTTCCATTCCTTACTTATATGAGCATTAAAAACAAACAAAACCCTTTATATCTTTTTTTTTCTTCATGACAGCAAGATAACTAGTTAATCATTTAACAAACCAACAAAAGAACTGATATAATTAATTCCCTTCCTGCCTCCTTTCTCAGTCCACTGACTTTGACAGTTGTCTTGACCCTAAGCATAATCATTCTGTCCTTTCAGGCAACCAATAATCTCTTTCCTTGTTCATACCAGAGACCATATCCTGGAGAAAATTACTTAGGGCCTTGTTCTTTGATTTTTGATTCCCTCTCCTGGAACACAATTTCATAAAAGCCCTGGTCATGTTGCAATTCACTCCATCCTCCCTGACCACCTCTTCTACAACATCTTCATTAACATACTTTCTACAATATCCATGTTATTTTCCCCTTGCCCTTCACTGACCTCTATTCTTCAATTGGAGAGTAATTGGAACCAGTATTCATGATCAAATAAGTGTTATTATTCCCAATAGACGGTTTTGATCTCATCCCTTATGTGGAGCTACTTATCATACCTATAATTTTCAAAGTGCAGTGCAACTTGGATTTTATTCTTTTACATTAGCTGTTTCTCCCATTAGGCTACAAATTCCTTAAAAGTATTGATAATCTTTGCTTATGTTTTTGTATCTCCAGGACTTAGATTATTTCTTATATTTTCTTAACACAAATAATGAGGCATCATTTAAGACATAAGACACAACAGATAAGGTGGTGGGTATGAAGTAAGGAGTACCTAAATTCAAATCTGATATCAGATATTTAGTAACTTAACCTCTGTTTTATTCACTTTCCTCAAATATAAAATGAGGAGAATAATAATATTTTTCCAAGGACAATTCCTTCTCTTAAGCTTTATTCTAAGTCTTATGCCCCCACTTCCAGTTCACTCCTATTTTCAGGTTCAATGAAATATATATTTTATACACAATTGTATGTGTATATTCTTCCTTCCTGCTGAGGTTACAGTGAGTACCAAGCTGTTGTCATTTTACAATCACAACAATACTGTGTTTTTTTCTCTTTTAAAGATGCTTGAGCCAAAATAATTTTTCCCCTTACTTTTACTAATATTTTTATTTCTTGTAGCTTTTCCTAAGATTCTTCTAACAAAACAAAAAAACACGGCATTATACTCTGTCTAAAAGTATTTTTCTCTATTACAGTGAGGAACATTACCTTGTTACACAAATGAATTATGTAACTAACTTTTGTGTTTTTAGGATTGCATTAGACTGAGAAGGGGTATTGATGTACCTAAAGTGGCAAATCAAAAGGAATTTTGCCTCTGAGTCTTTATGTTAGTCTTCTTTTCTGAATTGAGGACTATAATATTCAGAGATTCTCTGGTTCTACTCTTCATAGCAGTCATGAAAATAAACATTGTTCTTTATACTCAGTAAATCAAGTCAAGGAATAGTTAAATATTATCTTCAAAGGAAACCCTATTTTTCAAAACCTTGTTTGAGGAGTACAGGGACAGAGAAACACAGCTATGGTTGTGTCCTAGGGAATATACCTGGGATGACACCTATATATAGTGATCATAATAAATATTTTACAGGTTTTACATGGTCTTCACTGTTTTACCCTTGTCAAACTAGTCCAACATTTCTGTGAATTACATTGTGATACAGCAAAGGATGTGGAAGAGGATGACATATAAGGCTCTAAGGATTTACAGCAATTCTAGTTTAGTAATCCAGAATTTCCTACCACTCTTTTCCTCCAGAGTATTGTTGTATGTGGCTCTTGTTATATCTCCATGAAGGGAAATTAATCAAGATTTTATGGGAAGCATCTGTACTTTGTATAGGGTCTTTTGTTATCTATGGAAAGGGCTAGCACTATTTGGGACCCAGTAGCCAGAGCAAGAATACTTTGAAGAGGAGAGTTCAGCTGTGATGTGCTTTTTATAGATTTTCTCCTAGAGTGATATCAGGGGTATTTATGACTGAATTCAACTGTATATAGGAAATACTTTCTTCAAAACTGTTATACTAAAATTTTCATTTCACTTTGATGAGAGCCTCTTTTCCTTTGTCTCCTAGGATCTTTTCCTCTTGATTTTATCCCATCCCTCATTTGGAGAAAACAAGGTGGCATACCTTTCACAAGCACACTTTCTCCAGAGATATGGAAAGGCAAAATTTGGTATTAAATGTTTCTTTTGTAATTACTTTTAAAATTCCCTTGTATCTTGATTTGTCAGGAGAGTACCCATTTCTGGAAAAGCTTTCTCTACTATTGGAGTTAATCTTCATATAGATACAGTTAAAGTTTGTCAGCATTGTAGATACTATACAAGAATCAGTTGGCTACTAAATAAACCTTGAATAGAGTAATTTCATAAATAAATCTTTTATTCTTTTGTGAATATCTTTTTTTTTTCTTTTGTGAGGTAATTAGGGTTAAGTAACTTGCCTAGGATCACAGAGGTAGGAAAATATTAAGTGTCTGAGACTAGATTTGATTTTTCTGACTCCAAGGCTGGTGCTCTATTAAATCCTTTATTCTACAATTGCCTTGTTTAGTAAAGTTATAGAGGAGTCCATAATGACAAATAGGAAGTAAACACTGAAAATGATTCTTCATCTTGGAGAGAAGCAACTTGCATTATGACTGATATATTATTTCTATATTTTATTCTTAAAACAGAGTTCTCATAACCTAACACTTGAATGTTCTTGATTATAGTAATGATTTAAGTGATATCCTCTTAACACACATGAAGTAGCATGATCATTTTTTTCATTATAAACTAATACCCAAGGTATGGATTCATTGAATAGAAACACTGAAATGACTTAGAGCAGTTTCAATTTCCTGTCTGAATACACCTACTTTAACTGTTCAATTGTTAAATAAGTTGTTCTTCAAAAAATGGAAATAAAAATTGACTGCTTGTGAATGCTTATGGTATATTATCAAATATATTGCACAGGTTGTTGCCCTAGGAAACTAGACACAAATATTTTATTTTAAAATATGCTGGATATCTATTAACATTAGATTTTAGAAGTTTTTAATGGACTTCTCAGGATATAATTTGGCTTTGGTCATACTCAGAAGTAGCAGAGTAAAGTGGGAGAGGAGACTAATTTTTTTTAGTTGATCAGTGCACATTATTAAATGTATTTAATATTCTCCCCAGATATATTCAAAACAAAATTTTTATATTTGTTTATAAGATTTTTGAGTTCTAGGTTTTCTCTTCCTTATCCCCACCCACAATTAAGAAACTATATATGAAATTATGCAAAATATTTCCATAAAAGTCAAATTGTGAAAGAAAATATAGATCTTCTATCCTAATGAAAATAAAAACCTTCAAGAAAAATTAAGTTAAAAATAAAGAGAGATGTAGAGAGAGTAATAGAAAATGCTTTGATTTATATTCAGGTTTGATCAGTTCTTTCTCTGGGTATGGATAGGACTTTTCATCATATGCTTTTAGAGTAATATCATAATTCCTTCAGAGTAGAGATGGGAAGGAAAATTGTGATAATTCTTCTCCTGAGCAATCTTAGTATATCTTTTTTTGTGGCAGTGTGGATTTTTCTATTCAAACATAATCCTGCTAGTCCTCATGTAAATCAAAATCACGGCAACCAATTCCTCTGGTAGAAAGAAACTTGATTCAATTGAATTTGTGAAATCTATTTTAAAGAACCTCCCAAACTGTGGTGCGTGTGGATCAGCACTGGGTTCAAAAGAAGAAAGAGTAGTGTATACTTGACACATTGTTCTTTCTGGATTTTTAATATTTAGTGTACCTATAGACATGCAATCTTGTGAAATGGTCAGAAAGAACTTGTGGTTCCATTGACAGAAAATTCTAAGATGTTAAAACTCTTCTAAGACATGTTGAAAGCATCTCTGAAACTTATAGCCCAAAAGAGTTGTCAAAATCAATCAACAAAATAGTTATCAAGATCCTACTATGTACCCAACATTGTGCTAAGATCTGGGGCCACACAAAAAAGAAGTAAAAGATAGTTCCTATTCTTAAATAATTTATAATTTAATGGAGGACACAATATGTAAACAAATAGATAAAAAGCAAGCTATATACAGGAAGGAAATAATTGTAAGAAGGAAAGCACTGGAATTAAGAGTGATTAGGTAAGGCTTCCTGTAGAAGGTGAAATTTTGAGAGGGGCTTAAAGGAAACCAGGGAGGTCAGTAGTCATAGTAGAGGAGAGAAAACATTTTTAAGCATAAGGGACAGTCAGAGAAATGCCAGAAGCTGAGAAATGGAGTGGATTATTCAAGACTAGCCAGAAGGCCAGTGTCACTGGATCAAAGAGTATGTTGAATACTTAAGTGTAAGAAGACTGGAAAGATAAAAGTGGGCTATATTATAAAAAGCTTTGAATGCCAAACAAAATATTTTATATTTGCTTCTAGAGGCAACAGGAAGCCACTAGAGTTTATTGAGCAGGGAGGTGATGATATGATTGAACCTGCTTTTAAATTTTAACCAAGTATTAAATTTCAAACTAGCAGCAATAAAATAAGAATGGTGATAATGCAATATTTCAAAGAGTATAGCAACAATCTCAGATTACTAAAGGTTTTCATATATTTCAGAGAATAATTATGGCTTGATGTAAAGATCACTAAATTTCAAATCAGAAGGCATAAATTTGATCCCCATCTCCCATAAGGGCAAGTTATTTAATGCTGAAGAAGTCCTATCTTTCCAAAACTCAGTTTCATATTTTTAAAATTTGGGTATATTCGCTCTATATATCTTATAGACATGAAGAAAGCCCTTGATAAAACCTGAAAACAATTTTAAAATGTGAGATAATCTTTCTAAAAAGACAGTGTCTTAGATCTGAAGGATTTGGTACAAGTCTTACCTTTGACATACACTGGCTATGTGACTCTAGGCAAGCCATTTAACCTCTCAATACTCTGACATTAGAGGCAGTTTCTTCACCTTATAACAATGGAATCAGAAGTATATTACCTATTAATGTCCAATCATCTCATAACTTATCTGAGACTGATAGAAAAGAGATAGCATCCATTTACCAAATGATTTACACACAGCTTCAACCTAGAGCATCCTCCTAAGACAGTCCAAATGATTAGCCTCATCTTGAGAGTTTCCCATTCAGTATGCTTTCACAAAGGTGACCTGCTACATCACAGGTATAGGAGCACATATCAGAGAAATAATTGATAATCTTTATATGAAACAAGAGGTATAAAAAGTACTCTAAGTTTGGGGAGCAGTAAAAAATATGGGGGACACAATGATATTGGAGTACTAGCTTGAGACTGAACTAGAAGAGGAGTAAGCAAACTCTGGGGGAGGAACTCAATCTTGGTGACATTTGGTAGTTTCCTATTTTAACTAATTATTCTTGCAAAATAGATGCTAAAGTCTGTTATTTCTAGCTGCTGAAGAAATGCAAGTGCTGTTAGTACTCTCTAAATTTGGCTTTCTGGGATAAAAGCCCTAATTTTTCCACCCTAGTTAACGTTATGGTGACTATGATGTCACTGGTCAATTTTTCAGGGGAGGTATATGTGTTTGTCAGTGAAAAAAAAAGAAAAAGAGAGGAATAAAGGAAGGGAAAGGAGAGAGATGGGCAGAGGAAGTGAACAAAAGGAAGGAGAAGAAAGAGAGTGGAATGCGTATCTTATTGGGGATCATGACTAAGATGTTACATGAAATTACAAAATATCAGAACTGAGAAATATTATGGGTCATCCAATCCCATTCCTTCATTTTATAGAGACATGGAGAGGAGAAATAATATTTGTTTGCTTACACAGTTAAGGAATTAGAGACAAGACCAGAACTTAGGTCTCCTCATTCTATCATATTGCTTCAGAGTCTAATTCTGTCTGTCTAGGCCTTTTAAATCACCTACTTGGGCTTAGTACCAATGAACAAAAGTTTGTTCATTTCTTCTAAATCAATTCTAGCTCATTGAAAAATCGAAAAAGGACAACAAATAAAGAATAATAAAAAACTTAGTAGGCTACAAATATATGCCAAAATTAGATTTTGTAGTTTCAATTCCAAATTAATATGCATAAAAATCAAACTAAAATGTAAAATGTATAAGGGAAAACCCAATAAAAGGAAGTTTTTTTGTGCTTCTCTATTGACCTATTACCCAATATATTCTTACCAAGAAGTTAACTGATATACTTTAAGTCATTTCAGATTATATCACCCATCAAAAACTCTTTGCCAAATTTAATTTTTTAAATGTTTTTATTTTCATTTTTCATAGCTTATTTTTTTATTTGAGGGGGGGAGAATCTTGGAAAAGTTTAAGCAGGATGCCTCTAACTATATACTTATAATTTTAAAAGTAAACTAAAAATTGATGTCTTTACTTCTACTACTTCTCCTTGTTCTTCTTTAGTTTTAACTCCCACAAATATGCCTGTTTCTCTCAAATCCCCTTTTCACTCAAGAACATTTCATTGGAGAGGACTCAAATTGTCTAAAAGTGTGACTACAACTTCTTTTCTTTCTAATTATCCTTCAGAACTTTCTGTCTGACTCTGAATGGATGCCCTGGGGCTTGGTCTTCTTTTCTGTAGGAGTGAGAAAAATACAGCTGTCCATAGAACTAAAGTGATGCTAGATGAATTTTTTTCTAATTGAAGTAAAATGCTTCCCTGCAAGAGAGAGATGATATTTGGTATTCTAGACACACTTAAGGATGCTCCTGATATAAAAAATACCTTTTTTTATTAAATATACTCAATTATTCCATGAATTTATTTCTTTCTCTCTGTCTCTGTCACTCTCTGACTCTCTTTTTTTGAATGTTGCTGTGTTGACTTTGACTAAGATAGTTTTTAGATGGAATTCCTTTTATACCTTCTGTTTATAAATATTAAAAACTGTTAATTTTATTCAGATTTAATTGAGATTTTATATATAACAATTCTGTACAAGTTTAATATTTTTTTGGAAAAATGAACTTATCTTTAAATTTCAATTTTAATTGTGCTAATTAGAATTGGCAAATTTAAAAGAAAAAATGATACTTATAATTTTGAAAATTTTATATCAAAGCAGAATAATTAATGAAATTATAATAAAAGAAAATAATGCATATGAAAAGGTGATTACATATATATACAAATTCCTTACTAAAATCATATGCCTTTCTTTTAATTTTCTCATATATATATATATATATATATATATATATATATATATCAAGATAAAATATTCATAACTATCTTAGACAAAGAGAATCTAATTGGCCTCCCAAGTAATAGTTTTGTAAATATCATCAACATTTCCATTGAAATCAATTGCATTGGGAATAATAGGATGATTACATCTTCCTATTTTTTGTCTTTGGATGAATATATGGAATGATTTGGTTCAGGGATAATTAGCAATGAAATGCCAATAATCGTGGCAATCTTTTCAATATATTGTGTTATTCACTTATATAGTCATAAAAGTGTTTTGGGATAGTGAAGTTTTGATATGGAAATAAAAACATCATCACTTACTAGTGATTTTCAAGAAAAATGGAATATTTAGTTTATTTTTTTTCATGCAATTGTTAGATTATATGGTGTGTGTGTAGATATCTAGGTACCTGGATGGAATAGTATTTGTTGTTTTGTTTTTTAAAGCATACCTATTTAGGGAAACTTATCATATAAGTTTGTGCAATTGGTTTTAAGTCAACATGGACCTGAACAGGATTTCCCATATCATTTCTTAAATCTATTAAATGATAATGAATTGTCTGACATGATAGCAAAGGTAGAATGATTTATGGTGGAGAGTAAATAAAACTTGTCTTGAGGCTGGATTCAAGTTCTACTTCTCACATATACTGACTTTGTGATTCTGGGAAAATCATTTAACCTCTCTGTCACTCAATTTCCTCATCTGGAAAATGAAGGATTTGAATCTGATAGTTCTTTTCAGCTCAAAAACTAGACTTCATCAGCTGAATGAGTGGGTCAAACAACAAATCACTGAAACGATCCATATCTTATCCAAGAGAATGACAATAATAAACATACCAAAACCTATGAGATGCAGCCCAAGCAGTTTTTAGGGGAAATTTTTTTTTTGGGTATTCTAGACACACTTAAGGATGCTCCTGATATAAAAGATACCTTTTTTTATTAAATATACTCAATTATTCCATGAATTTATTTCTTTCTCTCTGTCTCTGTCACTCTCTGACTCTCTTTTTTTGAATGTTGCTATGTTGACTTTGACTAAGATAGTTTTTAGATGGAATTCCTTTTATACCTTCTGTTTATAAATATTAAAAACTGTTAATTTTATTCAGATTTAATTGAGATTTTATATATAACAATTTTGTACAATTTTAATATTTTGGGGAAATTAATTAAAATAGAGAAAGATAAGATCAATGAATTAGGGATGCAGTTAAAAAAGCTAGAAAAAGGACAAATTAAAAATCCCCAATTAAATACCAAATCAGAAATTTTGAAACTCAAAGGAGATATTTAAAAAATAGAGAATAAGAAAACTATTGAACTAATAAACAAAACTAAGACTTGGTTTTATGAAAAAACTAACAAGATAAATAAACCTTTGGTTAATTTGATCAGAAAAAGGAAAGAAAAAAAAAATACCAGCATCAAAAATTAAAGGGATAAACTCATCACCAAAGAAAAATAAATTAAAGCAATGATTAAGAGCTGTTTTGTACAACTTTATGGAAACAAGTTTGACAATCTAACCAAAATTGATCATATGATATAAATTGTCCCATTTTAGAAAAAGAAATTGAACAAGTCATTAATGAACTAACTCCCTAAGAAAAAATCTCCAGAGCCAGATGAATTCACAAGTGAATTTACCAAACATTTAAAGAATAATTAATTCCTGTACCATATAAACTATTTCAAAAATAGGTAAAGAAAGAATACTGCCAAATTCCTTCTATAATACAAACATGGCAATATCTAAAGCATGAAAGGCCAAAATAGAAAAAGAAAATTACAGACCAATATCCCTAATGAATATTGAGTCAAAATTTTAAATAAAAATATTCACAAAGAGATTATAGCAACTTATCAGCAGGATAATATATTGTAACCAAGTAGGATTTATACCAGGAATGCAGGGCTAGTTCAATATGAAGAAAACTATTACCAAAATCAACCGTTTCAATAAGAAAACCAACAGAACTCATATGATAATTTCAATAGATGCAAAAAAAAGCTTTTGACAAAATATAGCACACATTCCTATTAAAAATATTATAGAGCATAGGGATAAAGGGAGTTTTTCTTAAAATAATAAGTAGTATCTATCGAAAACTTACAGCAAGCATTGTTTGTAATGGAGAAAAGGTGGACACATTCCCAATATGATCAAGGGTAAAACAAATTATGCCTTTATCACTACTAATATTCAAAATTGTACTAGAAATGTTGGATTTGGCAATAAGAAAAGAAAAAGAAATTAAAGAAATTAGAAAAGGCAATGAGAAAACAAACTATCACTTTTTGCTATACTTATATAATCCTAGAAAATCATCCCCAAACCTACTGGAAACACTTCACAATTTTAGCAAAGTTGCAGTATAGAAATTAAATCCACACAAATCATCAGCATTCCTATATATTACTGAAAAAGCCCATCAGCAAGAGATAGAAAAAGAAATGTCATTTAAAATTACTGGAGACAAAATAAAATACTTGGGGGTCTACCTGCCAAGATAAACCCAAGAACCATATGAACACAATTACAAAATAATTCTCACATGAAAAAAATCATATCTAAATAATTGGGAAAGTTATTCATTCAATTATTCATGGGTAGGCTGAGCTAATGCTAATATAACAAATACGACAATTCTGCCTAAATTGGTTTACCTCTTCAGTGCTATCACAATGAAACTATCAAAATATTATTTTATAGAACTAGAAAAAATAATAACAAAATTCATCTGGAAAAACAAAAGGGCAAGAATACCAAATGAATTAATGAAAAAAAAATACAAAGGATGGTAGCTTAGCAGTACCAAACCTAAAACTATATTATAAAGCAGCAGTAATCAAATCATCCAGTACTGCCAAAGAAATAGTGTGGTGGATAAGTGGAATAGACACAACACAATAATCAAGGCCTTATGGCAATTTAGTGTTTGACAAATCCCCAAATTTCACCTTCTGGAATAAAAACTCACTTTTTGACAAAAATTGCTGGGAAAACTGGAAAAAAATATGTCAAAAAATCAGCATAGATCTATAACTCACACCCCAAATCAAAATAAGGTCAAAATGGATACATGATTTGGGCACAAAAGATGATATAAACAAAGTAGGAGAACAAGGGATAATTTGCCTATCAGATCTTTGGAGAAGGCAGGAATTCATGACCTAAGAACTAGAGAACATTATGAAAGGCAAAATGGGCAACTTTGATTACATTAAATGGAAAAGTTTTTGCACAAACAAAACCAACAGAAACAAGATGAAAAGGGAAATACAAAGCTGGAGGGAAAACCTTTATATACAGTATTTATGATGAAGGTCTCATTTCTAAAATATATAAAGAATTGTGTCAAATTTATAGAATACAAGTCATTTCCCAATTTCTAAACAGTCAAATGATATGAACAAACAATTTCAGATTATGAAATTAAAGCTATTTAGAATTATATGAAAAATGCTCTAGATCACTATTGATTAGAGAAATACAAATTAAAACAAGTCTGAAATACCACCTCAAACCTCACAGATTGGCTAAGATGATAGGGGAAGTTAATTTTAAATGTTGGAGGGGATGTGGGAAAACTAGGACACTAATACACTGTTGGTGGAGTTGTGAAATAATTCAACCATTCTGGAAAGCAATCTTGAACTATGCCCAAATGTTAGGATATTAGGATTACTAGGTGAGAACTCAGGTTGTCTGGACAGTGACAAGGTGAGAATTCAGGTTGTCTGGACAATTACAAGGTGAGAACTCAGGTTGACTTGACAGTTCTCTGGCTCAGACCTTTGGTTTGGGCCTTTAAAGGGAGTTTACACCTTAGGAATTCTAAGAGGAGCAAGCTCATTGGTTGGAGTACTTCTTCCCAGAAGTCCTTGCATTATCCCATGCCCATTCTCTGGGAGGATAAAAGAGGACAGCACTCCAGAGATAGAAGAAATCTCTGTGCAACATCAGGCTTGACGCGGCTCTCTGCAGGAAAGGAAGTCACTTCTCTGGACAAGAGTTAACGGCAACTGTCTGGAAACAACGGTTCTCTACAGGAAGAAGAATCTGTCCAAGAGATTTGAGTTGACACAGCATATCTCTTCCCAGAGAGCGATTGGCAGCTTCTGGAAACAACAGCACGCTACACCCAAAGGGCTATAAAATTGTGCAAACTTTTTGACCCAGCAGTGTCATTACTGGGTTTACATCCCAAAGAAATCATAAAAAAGGGAAAAGGACTTATATGTGCAAAAATATTTGCAGCAGCTCTTTTTGTTGGTAACAAAGAATTGGAAAAGGGGTGGTTTTGGGGAATTGGGGAATGGCTGAACAAGCTGTGGTCCATAAAGGTAATAGAATATTATTGTTTTATAAAAATGATGAGCAAGTTCATTATAAACAAGCCTGGAAAGATTTACATGAACTGATGCTGAGTGAAATAAGCAAAACAAGGAAGACATTGTATACAATAGCAGCAAGAATGTGTGATGATCAGCTATGAAAGACTTGGTTCTCAGCAGTTTAGTGGTCCAAAGCAATCCCAATATACTGGACAGAAACTGCATTAAAAAAAAATCTAAGGAAACAATGTAAATCAACAAATGCTATGTTTTGTTTTTTATTTCTCCTATGATTTTTTCCTTTTGCTCTAATTTTTCTCTCCTAATGATTCAAAAAGCAATGTGTAAATAAACTTACTATAAAAATAAAAAGAAGTTATGAGAATCTGAACTAGGACTGTGCCTGTGTGAGTAACTAGAAGAGAACACATAGAAAATATACTATGAAGATAGATAGGGTATAACTTGGCAACTGAGTGGATATGTGGAGTTAAGACATGAATGCTGATTAGGGAATCAAATGAGAACATTAGATCATTGCATCATTAGCTGACTGGATTATCAGGTGGAATCTAAGGACTGTGAACTTTAAAAATAATATATTTTGTTGTGGTTATTTTCTTTTGTAATGCTTCATATTTTATTTAATATCTTTTAAAACATTGTGCTGAGAAGGTGCCGATAGTCTCCAGCACACAGCCAAAAGGGTCTGTTATACAAAAATTAAGTTTGATTTCCTTTGGTATATATCAAAAAGCTAAAAGGACCCAGGCAGATTAGAGCTTTGACAAAACTCTTGGTTAATGGGAATGACATGAATAAATTCAAGTTAAGTAATATTTATTAAGTATTTAATATATGTTCAGTACTGTGGTAAGCGCTGGATGATGAACCAGTAATGGAGGTTGCCAATGACAGTGATGGTACTGGGAAGAGTGTTTGTAATAAGGAATTTTTCTAAGTTCTATTTTTGCTATATATTTAGATTAAATGGAGGTTAAATAAATGGAACTGGATACTAATCATTATGGGTTAATGGTATAAGGTAGTGATTGCAATTAAGAAATGACTAGTATGGGTCTTTGAGCCAAAAATATAAAGAGCAAGTCTTTCTTTTAGGGATAACATCTAATGCTGAGGGGTAAAGGTAGTTTTCACCATTCTAAGACTGTGAGTCCAAAGCATTGTTACAAGAGTAAAAAAAGATAATGGACAAAAGCATGGCATGAAAAAATATCAGTAACACTAAAGATCAAAATGAACTCAGGCTGGCAGGGAAAACTAGGGATAATTATATTTTAAGCCATAGTGGAGAAAAGAATGAATAGGACTGTCTAATAAATGGGACAAGTATAACCAAAAAAAAAAAAAAAAAAGGAAAGATGGCCAATCTATTTAACTCTTTCTTTTTCTTGTCTTCTCTATGAAGGGGAATGATTGTTGAATTGAAAATGACCATATCAAAATGGTTAATAGGGAGGTGAAATTATCAGAAGTAAAAAAAAAAAACTTTAAGAAGAAACTATTAGACCAAACATTTGATGATCATTCCAGGTAATTAGGCACAAATATCATCCTAGCTTTTAAAAATGGAACTGGAACTTATAATTCTGAGCCACTATTAATGCTTTTTGGAAAACAGTAAAGAAAGTCCACTGGACTGAAAGGCAAATACTACATATATATATATATATATATATATATATATATATATATATATATATATTTTTTTTTTAAGAAAAAGTATATAAATGAAAGTTCAATGACCTTGAATTAAATTTCTGAAAAGATTGCATGATGTTTTATTCAGGACATGGTTAATGAATATTCAAACAAAAAAGTAATCCCTAAGTACAAGTATAGCTTCAAAAGAACAGATTATGTTAGACTAATCTCATGTGCTTTTAATGGTAGGATTATTAGACTGTTAAATCAAGGAAATTCTATACCTTTTATTTATTTCTATACCTAAAATTTCAATGAAACATTTTTAAAATTTTTCATGCACCTTTTATGAACAAGATAAAGATATTTGAACTAGATAAAAGCATTGCATTTATAATTGGTACAATGATTGGATTTTAAAAGTTGGGAGAGGAGGTCTTGCTAACTGCTTTACAGATAGCTCATTTGATTTTCACAATTTTCTGATGAGGAAGATAATGTAATATAGACAAGGAAACTGAAGTTAACCAAATTTAAATTACTTGCCTAGGGTTATAAGCTAAACAAAAATCTGAGATAGAATTTGAATTCAAAATTATCTGACTGTTTAGAACTCTCTCCTCCAGTATCTAGCACACCTATTCCTTTTGTAGAATCATTCAACTTCCCTAACCCCTCATCTTCCTCATTTGTTAAATAAAGGAACTGGACTCAATGGACTTATGATCTATTCTAGTTCTAAATCTTTGATCCTGTCAACTCTGTAATCAGACTTAAAAAATCATACTAGAAGATTGTTTTGGCTTGACACTGTTTCCCAAATATATAAATTAAATATGGTGTCTTTGGTTAATCCTAGAGCAATTAATGCTGCTAAGATAAGTGTCATACTATCACTGATGATAGGTCCAGGACTAAGCAGAAAATGATTCTGCTATCCTCTGATGGTATTCTTTAGATACATTTTGTAATTCATATTGCTTACCAGTTAAGGCCTTTGAAACTCTTCCTAGCAACATCCTCATATTAACAAGTCTAACCCCATAGTTGGGGAAGGAATCATCATAGTTGTTGCCAAGGAGAAAATGAGGGGAGAATAGTAATAATAAAGTAGTTCTTGTCATGTACCTCAGTTCCAGTTATCAATCAGATCTTACCCTAATTTTGGTTATTAATACCAAGTTCAATTTAATCTAAAAAATTACTCTAATTTGCCTTTTTATATTCTTCCCTCAGAACACAATAATAGATTGTATTCATCTAACAATATAAGCTTTAAACAGTATTCTACTTGTATTATCTTGATACCACCGTCTACCCAAAAATTGAACCTTCCTTTGCTATGGAAATAAGTGAATACTAGCAATATAATAGCTATGTGCAACAATAAATGTGACTTTCTATTGTTCTCCCACTTCTGTGAAAAAGAGGAAGAAGTCTGGATCATTATTTATTATCTAGAGTCATTATTACTTTTTTAGATACTCAAAATTTAGCTTCCTTTTAATGATTTTTTTACATATAATAGCACTGAACTGTTCAGTAGGGGATAATCCTTTAGAGGTTTACAAATATACTGTTCCTAATTCTGGTCTACATGCTCCAGTGATATGCAAAAGCAAGCTACTTGGCTCTTCATGTTTTATGCTTCTCATATTTGAAACACAAAAACTGTCAAGAACTTTATCCTTTGAGTCAGGTGACAGGAGAAGATTAAAAAGTAATCCTTCTGGTGGAGTTTTAATGTATAAAAATGTAAATCTTTATTGTCCTTATAGACAAAGCCTCCCTTAATACTGCATATGGTCAAGGGGGAGCAGATACCCTAACTATACTCTTTGAAAAAAACTTCCTCTAGAGGGGCAGCTAGATGACACAGTGAATAGAGCACAGGAAGTTAGGAGGACCTGAGTTCAAAAATGGCCGCAGACATTTACTAGCTGTGCGATTCTGAACAAGTCACAACATCAATTGCCTCACAAAAGAAAAAAAGACAGAAAAAAAAAGGAGAAAAAAGAAAAAAAACTTCTTCTAGTCTACATTATGAATACAATTGAATAAATTCCCAGTTTCACCAGCAATATTTTATTATACCTGTACTCCATTGGGCTCTTTAACAACAAAGATTTCTCTTTCAGTAATTTCTTTAAATTATATAAGGTAAAATTTCAGAGGTTCTTTATCTTCACTGATTTTTACAAATTTTTATTAGTTTGGAACATGTTTTTATATGATCAATGACATTTTCAAAACTCAAAACTTTGAAAACTCAATGAATCATATAATTTGGGTTGAGGGTTGAGAGGGTACTCATTAGTAATCTAATTCAACACATATCCAAAATGAATCCTCATTATAACACGCCTGAGATATGGTCACTCCATTTCTGCTTAAAGAGCACAGAGGATCCATAGGAACTGATCTGAAAATGATGGCATGATAGGGAGACAGCTGCTCCTCTCAATCCCATGCCAATGATTATTCCATATCTGGTCAATGGAGGAATAAGGTTGCTACAGACAACTTTTCTGGTTGCAGATAGTTTTTGTTATTACATGTAATAATATTGGAAGGAGGTATAAATTGGACTCTAGTAGTTGATGGGTATTAAAATCTTATCAGCAAGAATATCTTTTTCATGTTATTGATCATCTATAATATGTGATAAGCTTTATAAGCAAGAAGTAGTATGTCCTGAATAAATGTACCAAAAGAATTTGTGAATGATTTAACATGTATCACATCCATCCTAATGCTTCTATTGTTGTTGTTCAATCATTGTTGTATCCAACTCTTCATAACCCTGTTTGTATTTTTTTTGGACAAAGATACCAAAGTGTTGTGCCATTTCCTTCTCCAGCTCATTTTACAGATGAGGAGACAAACATGTTAAATAACTTGTCCAATGTCACAAATGCAGACCTAAAATGCAATGACTGGAATCCTAAAAGGCTTTATAGGAATATCAGTTGAGGAGCATACCAGAACATGTATTAAAAATACTGATTTTATGATGATTTTATGATATCATAGCAACATGATCTTTTAAATTCCATGTGAATGTGTGAAAGTAATATGGCTTTTTAAAATTAAATGGGCAATATCTTGTAATATTATTACAAAACTCTCTTCACTGTATATATATATATATATATATATATATATATATATATATATATGTATATATTTAAATAGATAAATCAATATGAACACATATGAGTAAATGTATGTGTAGAGTGAACATTTAATCACTTCTTTATTTTTTACATTCTTTTAAAAAAATTTTGAATTCAAGATTTTCTTCATCCCATTAGCCCATCGCCTACTCATTAACAAGGCAAGCGATATCATACCTATTATATCTGTGAAATCATGCAAAATACATTTTGAGGGCAATACCTGCTAATTTCACCTTTGAAACTTCTTCTGAATATGTTCCCTTCTCTCCTCTGATACTGCCACATTCTAGTATAGGCCATCATTACCCCATGCATTGATTATTGTAATAGCCTGCTAAATATCTGTCCATGCTAACCCATTTTCTCCCTTTTTTATTTTCAAAACATATACATAGTTTTCAGTATTCACACTTGCAAAACTTTGTGTTCCCAATTTTTTCTCCTACCCCCTTCCTTACCCCTTCCTTTAGACAGCAAGTAATCCAATATATATTAAACTTGTGCAATTCTCATATCTGTATATATATATATATATATATATATATATATACATATATATATATATCCACAATTGTCAGAAAAATCAGATCAAAAAGGGAAAAAAGTGACCAAAAAAAATGCAATCAAACAACAAAATAAGTGAAAATACTAAGTTATGATCCTCACTCAGTCCCCACAGTTCTTTCACTGGGTGCAGATGGCTCTCTCCATCACAAGACTATTGGAACTGGCCTGAATCACCTCATTGTTGAAAAGAGCCATTATCTATTAGAATTTATTATCGCATATTCTTGTGCTTGCTGTGTACAATGTTCTCTTGGTTCTATTCACTTCATTTAGCATCAGTTCAAGTAAGTCTCTTCAGGACTCTCTGAAATCATCCTGCTAATCGGTTCTTATAGAACAATAATATTCCATTACATTCATATACCATAACTTATTTAGCCATTCTTCAACTGATGGGCATTCACTCAGTTTCCAGTTTCTTGCCACTACAAAAAGGGCTGCCACAAAGTTATGCACATGTGGGTCCCTTCCCCACCTTTATTTTTTGGGGATACAGGCCCAGTAGAGACAAAAGCTGGATCAAAAGTTATGTAGGCATAGTTTTATAGCCCTATGGGTATAGATCCATATTGCTCTCCAGAATGGCTGGATCAGTTCATAACTCTACAAACAATGTATTTGTGTCCCAGTTTCCCCACACCCCTTCCAACATTAATCATTATCTTTTCCTGTTATCTCAGCCAATTTAAGAGGTGTATAGTGATACTTCCTAGTTGTCTTAATTTGCATTTCTTTGATCTAGGATGATGCTATTCCATGCTCCACATAGCCACTAAAGTGATTTTCCTAAAATGTATGTTTGATCATGTGACTTCCTAGTGGCTTCCTATTACCTCTAAGAGTAAAGTAAAAATGTTCTTATTGGCATTCAAAGACTTTTTCAACTTAGCCCTCTCCTTCCCTTCCAGCTACCCAATACATATTCTTAAATCTAATGGCACTGTTATTCCTGGCTATTCCAGTAGCAACACTTCACTTCTGGGCTCTGGAGGTCCTATCTGGCTGTCCCCACTCCCATTCCTGGAATTCCATTCTTCCTTCATTGCAAATACTGACCTCCCTGACTTCCTTTAAGTCTCAAATAAGATTTCATTTCCACAGGAATCCTCTCCCAACCCATTTTAATTCTAGTGTCTTCCCTCCATTAATTATTTTATATTTATACTCTATATAGCCTGTTTTGTATATATTTGTTTGGATGCTGTCCCCTCCCATTAGATTGTAAAGTCCTTGAGGGCCAGGAAATGTCTTATCTTTTTGTATACTCAGCACTTAACACAATACCACACACATTGTAGGTGCTTAATAAATGTTTATTAAATGAAATTGAATATTAGACATATTACAAAAAATGAGAAAAGTAAAGAGGAAAAAATCTGAATTCAGAGTATTGGTCAATTCTCTTTCTGGATGTAGATAACATTTTTCATCATGATTCCTTTGGAATTGTCATGGATCATTATGCTGATCGAAGTAGTTAAGACTGTCACAATTGATCACAATTACAATATTGATATTATGATGAATAATGTTCTCAAGGTTTTACTCATTTCCCTTTATATCTCTTCATATAAGTTTTCTAGTGTTTTTTCTCAATTCATTTCATTTTTTATGGCAAAATAGTATTCACTCACAATCATATATACAATTTGTTCAGCCATTTCCCAATTGATGGGCATTCCTTTAATTTCCAACTTTTGATATCATAAAAATCGCAGCTATGAATATTTGTAAACCTACATGTGCTTTCCCTTCGTCTTTTGCTCTTTCAGATATAGATCTAACAGCAGTATTGCTGACTTAAAGGTGTACATAGTATATAAATATAATGGAATACCATTATTCTATAAAAAATGATCTTATCATAGATTAGTTTCAGAAAAGCTGGACTTACATGAATTGATGCTGAGTGAAGTGAGCAGAGCCAGGAAAACATTTTACATAGTAATAGTGAGATTATGTGATGATAACTATAATAGACTTAGTTCTCAGCAATATAGTGATCCAAGACAGTTCCATCCACTTTGAATAAAAAATGCCATCCACATCCAGAGAAAGAACTATGGGGACTGAATGTGCATCAAGGAAAAATATTTTCACCTTTTGTTTATTTTGGGTTTTTTTGTTTTTTCTCATGCTTTTCCTATTTTGTCCTGATTTTTCTTTCCCAACATGACTCATATGAAAAGAATGATTGTATGTGTATAAACATTTTTTAAGTGTACATAGTTTTATCTTCCTTTGGGCATAGTTCCAAATTACTCTCCAGAATTATTGGCCCCCTTTACAACTCCACTAATAGTGTATCGGTATACCTATTGTTCCCACATCTCCCCTAGCATTTGTAATTTTCTTCTCATTTCAGCCAGTCTGATTAAGTGTGAGGTAGCACCTGAAAATTACTTTGAATTGCACTTTTTTCATTATTAGTGGCTTAGAGTATTTTTCTATAACTATGGTAGCTTTGAATCTTTTGTTAATTTTTTCCTATTTAGGTCCTTTGATCATTTATAAATTGGAAAATGGCTTTAGTTTTTTTTAAATTTGGCTCAGTTTTTTATGTAATTAAGAAATAATTCTTTTATCAGAGAAGGTTATTATATTTTTCCCTAATTTCCTTCTGTTCTAATTTTGTCTAAATTGGTTTTCTTTGTGCAAAATCTTTTTTAATTTATATGATCAAAATTATTGATTTTAGGGGGCGGAGCCAAGATGGCGGAGAAGAAACACACGACTCAGTGAACGTCCTCACTCCCTCACAACCAATTAGATAAATTAAGTCTCAAAATTAGCTCAGGACTGATAGATACCACAAGGACTGGAAGCACGACTTACCAGCTGAAGAGAATCTGGAGTTTCAACAGGAAAGGTCAGTTCTCAGGGGAGGAATAAGAGAGACCAGCACAGACGGTGGGGTAGGGGCACGCTGCGCCCATTGCGCTGGGAAGGGCTCTGGGATCAGAGAAGCCACTGAGGTAAAGGAATCTGGCACAGGCTGTTAGCTCTTCTCTGCTAATTATTTAGCAGTTCAGAAGAGAAAGCCAAAATATTTTAAAACTCAGATTAGATTTTCCCCGGACCCTGGAGGTGACTCAGCAGAACTCTTGGCACCAGGGGGTGTGGCCTCAGCTACCTCCTGAGAATAGTTAAGAGATTGACAAGTGGGTGGATACGGCCCAAGGCAACACACACTGCCTAGTTTAGCTGGAGGGAGTGGAACTCAGCTCCAGGAAGTCCCAGAGAAGCGGAACCTTTGAACTAGGGACCGCGGTTTCTGGCAGACACTTCCAGTTGGAGCGCAGGGGCTTCTCACGTCACCTGCTGCAGACATCCACTCCCCACCCGGACACATAGGCTGGGCTTCGTGCTGTCTTCACTATTCTATGCCCTCAAAGCACAGCAGTGCTAATCACCTCTGAGGCACTTCCAGGGAGGGGGTGGGGAACTCTCTCCCAGAGCTCTCTCTTAGCTCAGGCTCAGGAGCCGCTGCATCCATCCCGTCTGGGAGGAAGCTGGTAAAGAAGTAAATAATTTCCTACCCCAGAGACAGACCCCAAAAGATTTTTTTAAGTATGAGCAAAAAAGCTAGAAAAACCATAGATTCCTTCTATACAGAGAAAGAGCGGGTATCCAACCCCAAGGAAGTTGACAACAGAGAATCAGCAGACAACAATCTAAAGGGGAACGATTCCTGCCCCCCATCACATAACTCTCTCCTAGAAGAAGCTCTTAAAAAATTGAGGGAGATCGAAGAAAAATGGGGAAAGGAAAGGGAAGTTATGATAGAGAATAACAACGTCCTGAAATTGGAGTTGGAAAAAGTAAAGAATTCACAGGAGATGCAGGGAAACAAAATTAGTGAATTAGAAAAGGTTAAAAAAACACAGGAAAGTAGGATTTCTGCATTGGAAAAGATAAAAAAGTCTCAAGAAAATAGAATTTCTGAATTGGAAGAAGAAAATAATTCTCAAAAAAAAAAATTAGGGAAATGGAAAAAAATTCAATAGAGCAAAATAATTCATTTAAAAACGAAATTGGGCATTTACAAAAAGAACTAAAAACTGTGAAAGAAGAAAATAACTCCTTAAAAGTCAGGATGGAACAAATAGAAATGAATGATTCACAGAGAACCCAAGAATCAGTCAAACAAAACAAAAAAAATGAGAAGCTAGAGAACAACGTCAAATACTTACTGGGAAAATCTATAGACCTGGAAAATAGATCTAGGAGAGATAATCTGCGGATTATTGGACTTCCAGAAAACTATGACCAAAAAAAGAGCCTAGATTCTATTTTACAGGAAATTATCAAAGAGAACTGTCCAGAGATAATAGAAACAGAAGGGAAAGTAGATGTGGAAAGAATTCATCGAACTCCTTCTGAAATAGACCCTAAAAAAAGAACACCACGGAATATTGTGGCTAAGCTGCAGAATTACCACACAAAGGAGAAAATCCTGCAAGCAGCTAGAAAAAAACAATTTAAATACCAAGGTGCCACAATAAGGGTCACCCAAGATCTGGCTGCCTCCACATTAAAAGATAGAAGGGCCTGGAACCTGATATTCCGAAAGGCAAAAGATCAAGGACTGCAACCAAGAATGAACTACCCAGCTAAGTTTAGCATCTTTTTCCATGGAAGAAGATGGCCATTCAATGAAACAGAGGAATTCTATATGTTTCTAAGAAAAAAACCAGACTTAAACAAAAAATTTGATCTACATCCACAAGACTGAAGAGAAACAGAAAAAGGTACACAGAACCCTTGAGAACTGTAACTCTGTTGTGGGTATATAAAAAATACTCAAGGATAATTTGATTTTACTGATATAAAAGAAAAAAAAAGGGGGGTGTAGTAAAGGGAAGGAGGTCGGTTCAGAAAAAGGGGAAGGAGTGATTAAAAGAGGGAAACTACATCCCAGGAAGAGACATAGAAAATACACCATATCTGAGGGAACTTAGTGAGGGGGAGAATCATTGTGTGAATCTTACTCTCATCAGAAGAGGCTCAAAGAGTAAATAATTAACATATTTGTTTTTCAGAGAATTTTCTCTCACCTCATTAAAAGGGAGGAGAGGAAAAGGGAAAAGGAAAAGGAGAATAAGTGAAGGGACTTGGAGGGAGGGGGGAGGGATCCTAAAAAAAAAAAAAAAAGAGGGAGGGTTGCGCGTCACAAGGGGGGTCTGTAAATTAAATATCGGGGAGGGGGCTCAGGGGGGTCAAGGGAAAAAAGTATAATATGGGGATAATACGATGGCAGGAAATACAGAATTAGTAATTTTAACTGTAAATGTAAATGGGATGAACGATCCCATCAAACGGAGACGGATAGCAGATTGGATCAAAAAGCAGAACCCTACAATATGTTGCCTACAGGAAACACACTTAAAGCAGGGAGATACATACAGAGTAAAGGTAAAAGGTTGGAACAGAGCCTATTATGCTTCAGGTAAAGCCAAAAAAGCAGGGGTAGCTATCCTTATCTCAGATCAAGCAAAAGCAGAAGTAGATCTCGTTAAAAAAGATAAGGAAGGAAACTATATCCTGCTGAAAGGTAGCATAAATAATGAAGCCATATCAATACTAAACATATATGCACCAAGTGGTATAGCATCTAACTTTCTAAAGGAAAAGTTAAGAGAACTGCAAGAAGAAATAGACAGTAAAACTATAATAGTGGGAGATCTCAACCTTGCACTCTCAGATTTAGACAAATCAAACCACAAAACAAATAAGAAAGAAATTAAAAAAGTAAATAGAACATTAGAAAAACTAGGTATGATAGACCTTTGGAGAAAACTGAATGGCAATAGGAAGGAATATACTTTCTTCTCAGCAGTTCATGGATCCTATACAAAAATAGACCATATATTAGGACATAAAGATCTCAAAATTAAATGTAGGAAGGCAGAAATAATAAATGCCTTCTTCTCAGATCACAATGCAATAAAAGCTACATTCAGTAAAAAGTTAGGGGTAAATAGACCAAAAAGTAATTGGAAACTGAATAATCTCATCTTAAAGAATGACTGGGTGAAAGAGCAAATTATAGAAACAATTAACAATTTCACCCAAGATAATGATAATGATGAGACATCATATCAAAATCTTTGGGATGCAGCTAAAGCAGTAATAAGGGGAAAGTTTATATCTTTAGAGGCTTATTTGAAGAAAATTGAGAAAGAGAAGATTAACGAATTGGGCTTACAACTTAAAAGGCTAGAAAAAGACCAAATTATAAACCCCCAACCAAAAATTAAACTCGAAATACAAAAATTAAAAGGAGAAATCAATAAAATTGAAAGTAAAAAAACTATTGAATTAATAAATAAAACCAAGAGTTGGTTTTATGAAAAAGCCAATAAAATAGATAAACCTTTGGTAAATTTGATCAAAAAAAAGAAAGAGGAAAATCAAATTGATAGTCTTACAAATGAAAAGGGGGATCTTTCCACCAATGAAGAGGAAATTAGAGAAATAATAAGGAGTTACTTTGCCCAACTTTATGCCAATAAATTTGATAACTTAAGTGAAATGGATGACTTCCTCCAAAAATATAGGCTCCCTACATTAACAGAGGAGGAGATAAATTGCTTAAATAGTCCCATTTCCGAAAAAGAAATAGAACAAGCTATTAATCAACTCCCCAGGAAAAAATCCCCAGGGCCAGATGGATTCACATGTGAATTCTACCAAACATTTAAAGAACAATTAGCCCCAATGTTATATAAATTATTTGAAAAAATAGGGGATGAAGGAGTCCTACCAAACTCCTTTTATGACACAGACATGGTACTGATACCTAAACCTGGTAGATCGAAAACTGAGAAAGAAAATTATAGACCAATCTCCTTAATGAATATTGATGCTAAAATCTTAAATAAGATATTAGCAAAAAGACTTCAGAAAATCATCTCCAAGATAATACACTATGATCAAGTAGGATTTATTCCAGGAATGCAGGGCTGGTTTAATATTAGGAAAACTATTAATATAATTGACCATATTAATAATCAAATTAATAAGAACCATATGATCATCTCAATAGATGCAGAAAAAGCATTTGACAAAATCCAACATCCATTCCTACTAAAAACTCTTGAGAGTATAGGAATAAATGGATTATTCCTTAGAATAATCAGGAGTATATATTTAAGACCGTCAGTAAGCATAATATGCAATAGAAATAAACTGCAACCTTTCCCAGTAAGATCAGGAGTGAAACAAGGTTGCCCACTATCACCATTACTATTCAATATAGTACTAGAAACGCTAGCCTCGGCAATAAGAGCCGAGAAAGAGATTCAAGGAATTAGAGTAGGAAATGAGGAAATTAAACTATCACTTTTTGCAGATGACATGATGGTATACTTAGAGAACCCCAAAGACTCTGCTAAAAAGCTACTAGAAATAATTCAAAATTTCAGCAAAGTGGCAGGATACAAAATAAATCCACATAAATCCTCGGCATTTTTATATATCACTAACAAAATGCAACAGCAAGAGATACAAAGAGAAATTCCATTCCAAACAAATGTTGAGAGTATAAAATATTTGGGAATCCATCTACCAAAGAAAAGTCAGGAATTATATGAGAAAAATTACAAAACACTTGCCACAAAAATAAAATCAGATTTAAATAATTGGAAAGACATTCAGTGCTCTTGGATAGGCCGAGCGAATATAATAAAGATGACAATACTCCCCAAACTAATCTATTTATTTAGTGCTATACCAATCAGACTCCCAAGAAACTATTTTAATGACCTAGAAAAAATAACAACAAAATTCATATGGAAGAATAAAAGGTCAAGAATTGCAAGGGAACTAATGAAAAAAAACTCAGAGGAAGGTGGTCTAAGTGTACCTGATCTAATGCTATATTATATAGCAGCAGTCACCAAAACCATTTAGTATTGGCTACGAAATAGACCGGTAGATCAGTGGAACAGATTAGATACAAAGGACAAAAAAGGGTACATCTATAGCAATCTAATCTTTGACAAACTCAAAGATTCCAACATTAGGGATAAAAATTCATTATTCGGAAAAAACTGTTGGGAAAACTGGAAATTAGTATGGCAGAAATTAGATATGGATCCACACTTAACACCATATACCAAGATAAGATCAAAATGGGTCCATGATTTAGGCATAAAGAGGGAGATAATAAATAGATTAGAGGGACAGAGGATAATCTACCTCTCAGACTTGTGGAGGAGGAAGGAATTTATGACCAGAGGAGAACTAGAGATCATTATTGATCACAAAATAGAAGATTTTGATTACATCAAACTAAAAAGTTTCTGTACAAACAATACTAATGCAAACAAGATTAGAAGGGAAGTAACAAATTGGGAAAATATTTTTAAAAACAAAGGTTCTGACAAAGGTCTCATTTCCAAAATATATAGAGAACTGACCATAATTTATAAGAAACCGAACCATTCTCCAATTGATAAATGGTCAAAGGATATGAACAGACAATTCTCAGAGGAAGAAATTAAAACTATATCCACTCACATGAAAGAGTGTTCCAAATCACTACTGATCAGAGAAATGCAAATTAAGACCACTCTGAGATACCACTACACACCTGTCAGATTGGCTAAGATGACAGGAACAAATAATGACAAATGTTGGAGGGGATGTGGGGAAATTGGGACACTAATACATTGCTGGTGGAGTTGTGAAAGAATCCAGCCATTCTGGAAAGCAATCTGGAATTATGCCCAAAAAGTTATCAAACTGTGCATACCCTTTGACCCAGCAGCGCTACTACTGGGATTATATCCCAAAGAAATACTAAAGAGCGGAAAGAGACATATATATGTGCCAAAATGTTTGTGGCAGCCCTTTTCATAGTGGCTAGAAACTGGAAGATGAATGGATGTCCATCAGTTGGAGAATGGTTGGGTAAATTGTGGTATATGAAGGTTATGGAATATTATTGCTCGGTAAGAAATGACCAGCAGGAGGAATATAGAGAGGCCTGGAGAGACTTAAATCAACTGATGCTGAGTGAAATGAGCAGAACCAGAAGATCACTGTACACTTCAACAACAATACTGTATGAGGATGTATTCTGATGGAAGTGGAAATCTTCAACATAAAGAAGATCCAACTCACTTCCAGTTGATCAATGATGGACAGAGGTAGCTACACCCAGAGAAGAAACACTGGGAGGGGAATGAAAATTGTTAGCACTAATATCTGTCTGCCCAGGTTGCATGTACCTTCGGATTCTAATGTTTATTGTGCAACAAGAAAATGATATTCGCACACATGTATTGTACCTAGACTATATTGTAACACATGTAAAATGTATGGTATTGCCTGTCGTCGGGGGGAGGGAATAGAGGGAGGGGGGGTAATTTGGAAAAATGAATACAAGGGATAATATTATAAAATATATATATATATATATAAAATGTTAAAAAAAAAAAAAAGAATATTATGTTTTGATAAGGAAACTGTTTAAGGTAAAGCAATTCTCTAATGTTTCCTGCAGTTCCAGACTTCATTCAAACCAAAAACTACAAATAAAATTTATTGATGAGATCCAAAAAAAAAAAAAAAAAAAAAAAAAATTATTGATTTTATCTCCCATGATTCCCTTTATATTGTGTTTAATCAATAACTCTTTTGTTATCTATAGATCTGGGAGTAAATGTTTCCATATTTCTCTAATTTTCTTATATTATCCTTTTTAATAAATCATGTATCCATTTTTAATTTATCTTGGTATATGTTATGTGATATTAATGTTGGCCTCAATTCTGCCAGATGATTTTCTAGTCCTCTCCAGGAATTTTTTATGAATATTGAATTCTTGCCCCCTCCCAAGATCTCAGTCTTAACTTTTTGAATTTTTGGGTTTATCAAACACCAGATTACCATGATAACTTATTTCTGAATTGTATACACCTAACTTATTACACTAATCAACTACTCTATTTCTTTAGCTAATATTAGATTGTTTGGATGATTATCATTTTATAGAATACTTTGAATTCTTATATTGTCAGGATAAGCTTATTCAAATTTTTATTGATTCCTTATTTTTTAAAAAATTGTTTGTTCTTCCAGATGAATTTTGTTATTTTATCCAGCTCCATAAAATAATTCTTTGGTAGTATGTTTAGTATGACACTAAATAATAAATTAATTTAGGTAGAATTGTCATTTTATTATGTTGCCTAACCTACCTATGAATAATTAATATTTTCCAATTATTCAGGTCTTTTTACAAAATTTATATAGAAAGTTGTTTTGTATTTTGCACATATAATCAATAGAGGATAGACTACAAAGAATTTTAGACTCTGTACAGTTACATTTTAAAGAATTTTTCTATCTTTTATTGCTGGACTTAGTTTGTGGGGGCTTATTTTGCATTTTACTTTGTTGGTTTCTGGGAGTTTATTTTGCATTCTTCAACTTTTCTAAAGTTGTTAATTGCTTCAACTAGTTTTTTAGTTGTTCTCTACGGCTAAGTATACAATCATAATTTGCAAAGAGTGAAAGTTTGTTTCTTTATTACTATTCTCATTCCTTTAATTTCTTTATTGTGCCCTTTTGCGATAGCTAGTATTTCTAATACAATATTGAATAATTGTGGTGATATTGGACATCCCTATTCTAACTAAAAGGCTTCCAGCTTATCTCCATTATAAATAATGTTTGGTCTTAGGCTTAGATAGGTACTACTAATTATTTTAATAATAATTTTTAAAATGCTATCTGTTCTAATTAGGTTCTAGTGTTTCAATTGAAATGAACATTGTATTTTCTCAGGAAAAATCTGTTCTGCATTTATTGATATAATGATATAATTTTAAAATATTGATGTGGTCATTTATGCTAGTAATTTTTCTAATTTTAACTAGTCCTGAATTTCTGATATAACCCTGCTTGGACATAGACTGTGGTTATTCTATTTTTTATTTGCATACTCAATTAGTTGATCTATTTTTTCTTTTTTTCATTGCTGTGTGTTTGTGTGTGAGAGGAAGAGAGAGAAAGTAAAAGAGAGTCCAATGACCATGCAATTCTGCCTCACTCAAATCCAATTTACAATAAATTCAAAAGACATTACCCATACCATTTCACCATTTCTACCTATTTCAAAGGTCTGTGGTGATGAATGAGTGATCAAGCAGCAAGTGTGGATACACTGGGAGTTATAGTCACAACTCTGCCCACAGGGTAGCCTAGGCCATAGCATTGTCTTCTCACTGGAAGCATCAGTGGGATTTGGCACTCTCACTTTCTTTTTTTTTTTTTTTTTTTTTTTTGCGTTTCTTTGGTTTAACTTTATTTTTTTTTATTTTTTTTTATTCATTTTTCCAAATTATCCCCTCCCTCCCTCCACTCCCTCCCCCCGATGGCAGGTAATCCCATACATTTTACATGTGTTACAATATAACCTAGATACAATATATGTGTGTAAATACCATTTTCTTGTTGCACATTAATTATTAGCTTCCGAAGGTATAAGTAACCTGGGTAGATAGACAGTAGTGCTAACAATTTACATTCACTTCCCAGTGTTCCTTCTCTGGGTATAGTTATTTCTGTCCATCATTGATCAACTGGAAGTGAGTTGGATCTTCTTTATGTTGAAGATATCCACTTACATCAGAATACATCCTCATACAGTATTGTTGTTGAAGTGTATAGTGATCTTCTGGTTCTGCTCATTTCACTCAGCAACAGTTGATTTAAGTCTCTCCAGGCCTCTCTGTATTCCTCCTGCTGGTCATTTCTTACAGAGCAATAATATTCCATAACCTTCATATACCACAATTTACCCAACCATTCTCCAATTGATGGACATCCATTCAACTTCCAGTTTTTAGCTACAACAAAAAGAGCTGCCACAAACATTTTGGCACATACAGGTCCCTTTCCACTCTTTAGTATTTCTTTGGGATATAATCCCAATAACAGCAATGCTGGGTCAAAGGGTATGCACATTTTGACAACTTTTTGGGCATAGTTCCAAATTGCTCTCCAGAATGGCTGGATTCTTTCACACCTCCACCAACAATGTATCAGTGTCCCAGTTTTCCCACATCCCCTCCAACATTCATCATTATTTGTTCCTGTCATTTTAGCCAATCTGACAAGTGTATAGTGGTATCTCAGAGATGTCTTAATTTGCATTTCTCTGATCAGTAGTGATTTGGAACACTCTTTCATATGAGTGGAAATAGTTTCAATATCATCATCTGAGAATTGTCTGTTCATATCCCTTGACCATTTATCAATTGGAGAATGGTTTGGTTTCCTATAAATCAGGGTCAGTTCTCTATATATTTTGGAAATGAGACCTTTGTCAGAACCTTTCCTTTTAAAAATATTTTCCCAATTTGTTACTTCCCTTCTAATCTTGTTTGCATTAGTATTGTTTGTACAGAAACTTTTTAGTTTGATGTAATCAAAATCTTCTATTTTGTGATCAATAATGATCTCTAGTTCTCCTCTGGTCATAAATTCCTTCCTCCTCCACAGGTATGAGAGGTAAACTATCCTCTGTTCCTCTAATCTATTTATTATCTCACTCTTTATGCCGAAATCATGGACCCATTTTGATCTTATCTTGGTATATGGTGTTAAGTGTGGATCCATATCCAATTTCTGCCACACTAATTTCCAGTTTTCCCAACAGTTTTTTCCAAATGATGAATTTTTATGCCTAATGTTGATATCTTTGGGTTTGTCAAAGATTAGATTGCTATAGATGTACCCTTTTTTGTCCTTTGTATCTAATCTGTTCCACTGATCTACCATTCTATTTCTTAGCCAATACCAAATGGTTTTGGTGACTGCTGCTATATAATATAGCTTTAGATTAGGTACACTTAGACCACCTTCCTCTGACTTTTTTTTCATTAGTTCCCTTGCAATTCTCGACCTTTTGTTCTTCCATATGAATTTTGTTGTTATTTTTTCTAGGTCATTAAAATAGTTTCTTGGGAGTCTGGTTGGTATAGCACTAAATAAATAGATTAGTTTGGGGAGTATTGTCATCTTTATTATCTCGGCCTATCCAAGAGCACTGAATGTCTTTCCAATTATTTAAATCTGACTTTATTTTTGTGGCAAGTGTTTTGTAATTTTTCTCATATAATCCCTGACTTTTCTTTGGTAGATGGATTCCCAAATACTTTATACTCTCAACATTTGTTTGGAATGGAATTTCTCTTTGTATCTCTTGCTGTTGCATTTTGTTGGTGATATATAAAAATGCTGAGGATTTATGTGGATTTATTTTGTATCCTGCCACTTTGCTAAAATTCTGAATTATTTCTAATAGCTTTTTAGCAGAGTCTTTGGGGTTCTCTAAGTATACCATTATGTCATCTGCAAAGAGTGATAGTTTGATTTCCTCATTTCCTACTCTAATTCCTTGAATCTCTTTTTTGGCTCTTATTGCCGAGGCTAGCATTTCTAGTACTATATTGAATAGTAATGGTGATATTGGGCAACCTTGTTTCACTCCTGGTGAAGTCAATGATTAATGACTCTACCTTTTTTATTTCTAATAAATTCTACTTCTGAACTTTGTTGAGAGCTAATACTAGCTCTAACTCTTCTATTTTAATTCAACTTCTTAACTCGCCATGCTATTATTTAATTTTCTCTTTCCCATGGATCCCTTCCTTGTTATACTTTTCATGATATATATATATATATATATATATATATATATATATATATATATATATATATATATATATATATATATATAGTTGCCTATTTAACCCATTCCCGATGTGAGTAGGTTTTCAAAACTAGGAATATCCTCTAATACCTTTGTGTCTATTCTTCCTCTGCACCTCATTTGTAAAACAATTTCTATTTTTACCATTTCCTAGAGTTTTGCTTTTGAGAATCATTTTGTACTCAGTTCTGCCCCAATCTTTCTTTTGAGCTATTCAATTACTGATGCTAGTCTTAAACATATGGTATACATTTCCGTGCAAAAACAACAACAAACAATTTATCCATGTTGAGTCCTTTGAAATTAATCTTTGATGTTGATTTTTATATGCTGGAGTTTTTCTATTTCCACATTCCCCTCATGTTCTATCACTCCAGGACAATTTTCTTTTGATTATTTCTTGCTATTATTGTGTCAAGGTTCTTATTTTAGCCACAATCTTCAGATAGTCTAGTTATTCTTATGTTTTCTCTTCTTAATCTGTTTTCCAGATCTATTGTTTTTTTTATGTTTCACATTCTCTTATATTTTTTTTCATTCTTTATATTTTGTTTTATTATTACTTGGTTTCATAATCTTAACTGGCTTCCCCTTGCCAAATTCTAATTTTTTAAGAATTATTTTCAGGGGCAGCTAGGTGGCGCAGTGGATAGAGCACCAGCCTTGAATTCTGGAGGACCCAAGTTCAAATATGATCTCAGACACTTAACACTTCCTAGCGTGTGACGCTGGGCAAGTCACTTAACCCCAGCCTAATTAAAAAAAAAAAAATTATTTTCTTGAAGCACCTAGATGGCAAAGTGGATACAGCACCAGCTCTGAAGTCAGGAGGGCCTGAATTCAAATATGGCCTCAGACACTTTGTTGTGTGACCCTGGGCACTTAACCCCAATTGCCTCAACAAAAATATACCAAAAAAATACAGTTAGTCATTTAGCACTGTTCTTTGGGATAGAAAGTTTTTCTTTTTTATTTCACTGTCATCCTCTGAAGATGAATACTGGTCTTTTCTATCCCCAAAGTAAGTTTCCATGGTCAGGTTCTTTCTTCTTTTCCTGTTTCATTTTTTAAAATGAAAACTATTAGTGTAAGTACCTCTATTCCCGATGGGGAAAGGTAGTATTTCTAGTTATACTGAAGCTCTCCCCCTTTAACCTGGAACCCCAAATCAAAAATTCTATCCTCCTGCAAGTTTTAATTTGATTTTCATTAATGATGTATTCATTTTTGATACTAATCATTTGCATTTCTTCCTTTTTTAATCAAATTAACAAATGATTTTTATATTTTTTTTGCATTTTTTTCATAAAAGATGCTCCTACTTTCATCCGTTCAACTTTTTAAATTTCAATGTTATCAATCTTTCAGTTTATTTTTCAGGATTTCTATTTTTGGTTTTTAATTTGTTGTATATTTTGGTTTTTCTATTTTTCTACTTTTAATTGCATGTTCAATTAATTGATTTGATTTTCCCCTAAATATTACTTTGGCTGTATCTCACAAATATTTATATGTTGCCTCATTCTTGCCATAATCTTTAATAAAATTTATTGTTTCTATGATCTGTCCTTTGACCCATTTTAAAAATTAGATTAGTTTCTAATTAATGTTTAATCTATGCTTCTAAGGTTCTTAATTGTAAAATTTATTTCATTGTGATTTGAAAGGGGTTTAGTTAAGTATTTATGCTTTTCTGCCTTTGTAAGGTTTTTATGCCCTAATATGTAGTCAATTTTATGCTCAAATACATAAATAAATTGAATAGAAAGAAAAAAAGTATGTGCCTTTTTTCTCTTCAGAGAGTTATCAAATTAGGATCTATATAAAATAGTCACAGATTCACAAGTCTCAAAAGGCTCACAGCATTAACATATTCAACCTCTATGTGAAGGATGAATCCTCTCTATAATATAACGTAATATAACGTAATATAACGTAATATAATAAATATAATATAATAAATATAATATAATATAATATAATATAATATAATATAATATAATATAATATAATATAATATAATATAATATAATATAATATAATATAATATAATATAATATAATAATACAGCATAGCATAATATAACATTATAATATAATATAATATAATAATACAACATAACATAACATAATATAATATAATCCTCCTCTCCATTTTCTACTTTTCCCATTACTGTAGAGGGCAGCTTTATCCTTCTAGCCCCTGAGGCCTAGAATCTAGGAATCATCTTAAATTCCTTGTTATATTTTCCTTTTTTCCCCTATCCCATATCCAGATAGTTGTCAAGATCTGTAAATTTCACCTTTGCAACATAAGTATGAATGTATTCATGAATATGTAGATATAGATATAGAGATATGTAGATATAGACACACACACACACACACACACACACACATATATATATATATATATATATATATATATATATAGTCAATCCTAAATATTCTTTTAATTTTTTTTGAAACTTCATTTCGCTTAATAATGAACATAATTGGCAACCATGCACATTTGTGGCTATGTGTAGTAGAGAAAAAAATGAAAAGTACAATCTGTACAAATTTGTGGACAGGCTGCTATCCTATTACATGCTTCACTGGTCTTTTTTACCCTACTCTTATAAAGAACTCCTTGTGCATTATTTGTATATTTTCATTGTTTGACTTCATAATTTAACTCAAGTTTTGTGTTGTAATTACATACTCCCAAGTGAAATGTAAGTCCTTTGGGGCTCTAGACCCAAGCTTGCAAAGTCAATGATGTGGCTGAGTGAAAAAATAAAGGTGGAAAGGGGGTTCAAGGGAGAGGAAATCTGCAGCCTGTCAGCCTAATTAACCTGGTGGCTAACGACATAGACATACAATTCCACCATTAATTGAAACCTTGTTTGATTGGTTGTTGTCCATCATTCTCAAAGAGGACCAGAATGGCATCACTACAGTAGAGTTGAGTTACAACATGTCTGATTGTGGCTGATTGGATCCATATGAGCTTGGATCATTTTGCCACAGGTTAGACTCACATAGTCCCTATGAACATTTGGGGAGGCTTCTCTAGCTTTGCAAATTTTTCATTTTTTCTGAGCTAATTCTGCTTTAGTTATACAGCACAGCACCTTCTCTGATGTGAGCACACCATGCTGAGCAGTCCTGTGCAATCAAATCTTATAAGAAACATTAAGAATGTCCTTATATGGCTTTTTCTGACCACCTTGTGAGCATCTGACCTTTGTGAATTCTACACAAAGTAATATTTTTAGACAAGCATACATTTGGCAATCGAACAATGTGGCCAGCCCAGCAGAGTTGTGCTCTTTGCAGTAGGGTTGGAATACTTGGCAGGTTAGTTTAAGAAAAGACCACAATGCCTGATATCTTATCCTGCCAAATGATCCTCAGAATCTGCCTAAAACAATTCATATAGAAGTGATTTCATTTCCTGGTATGGCACTGGTATAATGTCCAGTTTTCACAAGCATATAACAATGAAATCAGCACAATGGCTCTGTAGATCTTGTTTGGTAGTCAATTTAATATCTCTCCTCTCCCACACTCTCCTTCAGAGCCTCCCAAACACTGAGCTAGCTCTGGCAATGTATGTGGTCAATCTCATTATCAATGTGAACATCCCTGAAAAGTAAGAGAACTTATCCACAACATTTAAAAATCATTTATTGCAGCCTTAAGATTAAATGTCAACTTGTTTGATGCTCCCAAACTTTAAGGCCTTTAAGGATCTCAAAAAGAATAGAAAGCAGGTATCAAGGTATCACTGATACATTATTTCAAGCTGATGCATCCTTAGAGACCCCAGTATCATCTACCAGCCATGAAGGACAGAGCGTTGGAAGAGATGCTCAGACCCACCAGTTTCTGCCAAAAACAGGTTCCCTAAGCCCCAGCAACCTACCTGTCCCTTGGTTTTCAGAAGGCAGCCAAGTCTGAGAAGCTTACAGCAGCATACTATACAGTGTCCTCATAGTCATCTGATAGTTAAAAATAAGATTTGGGTTAAAAGGGTTTTATTTTTAAGAATGTTATTTGCCAAACTGTATTTATGGTACCGTAGATTTGTATGTTATGAAAAGTGAATATATAATATGAATCCATTGCTTTTGAAGGTTTTTTGTTTTGTTTTGTTTTTTAATTGAAATGTTAGCACAAGACTATAAAATCCTAGGGAATTACTAGTTTTAAAAAATGCATGTTAGCAATTGTATTTTATGTACTGAACTTTATGGGTTTTTATGGTTACTGTGTTAAGAAAAGTGTATTTTATCAGAAATAATGTTTTGATATAAAGTATAGTATGCAGAAAAATCTATTTTCAGCAAACTCTAAGAAAGGATCAATTTTTGGAGTCATAGGAATCTAATCCCCTATTTCCTATAGATTCAATATGTCAACATTTAATTTTTTTACTTTTAAATCATTTTCTACAAAAGTGCCTCCACAAAAAAAAAAAAGAATACTGACTGATGTACAAACATGCACATATGCATACATATATATGCACATATATCTTTATATGCATGTATTCATTGTACATGTATCTATATTTAGAGAGAGGCAGCTAGATGGTATAATAGAACAGTGGACTTAAAGTCAGGAAGTCAAATGTTGTCTCAGAAACTTGTTAGCTGTACAATCCTGGGCAAGTCACTTAAGGCTCTGTTTACCACTGAAGAAGAAAATGGTGAATCACTACAGTATCTTCACTAATAAAATCTCATGAACAGAGGTCCATGGGGTCACAAAAGGTCAGACATGACTGAAATGAAACATATGCATACTTCTGTATATATTACAGGATTATGTGTATTTTCATACAAACATATATGTATATACATATATCCATATATAATGTGTCTTAATTACATGTATTTATACTTTATAAAAATATATAGTCTTTTTTCTGGATATTTATTTATTAATGTAACCCCACTGCTACTCCAGTATAGAAGTTTTTTTTAAGAGGAGAGCATTGTGATATCATGCTTCATACTTAGAGGGAGAAATACTCCTGAATAACTGAAGGATCTCTGAGTAAATATCTGCATTCCTTTTGGAGGATGAAGGAAACAAGAAGAAACTTCCCAGGAATCTCAGAGAGACTGGTTGAGAAAGATAGGAAGGCACAATTAGACATATGGGGGTGCAATTTATCCTTTCATTCGCAGCATCTGCAACTCTAGAAACTCATAAATGGAATCCCTCTACTTTAAGATTTCTGTCCCCTGATACCCTAAGACTATTGTAAGAATAAAGCATTTTATAAATCTAACAGTTCTATATATAATAGTTGTAATATTATTTAACATATTTGTTATATATAAAATTATATTTATATTATATTATTATTTTATGTTTAATTCTTACTTTGATAAACACGTTTACTAATTATTTAAGGTTTGTTTGGGGGGGATGTTATAACTAGACTATTTGTCAGGAAAAAGCTAACTGGCGATAACACTCAGGGTTATATAGTTCCATGAGAACAAATAGAGAAAATGTGTTTTTTGAACACATCCTACCCCTAGACTACTGATATGTAATATATGGAAGATAGATAGGATTCTTGACCCATATTTTTCGTGGAAGAAGAGGAGGTATTGCCCAACCTGATAGCACAGAATCCTGCTTGACCCTCCCTCATAAAGTCTCTCAACTTTAAAGCTGATTTATGACTTGGGGAAACATTAACACAGGACCATCCAGCATGGCATGCTCTTTTCAGAGAATGTACTGTGACCAAAGTAGAATTGAATTAGTTCAGAAGAAACATGAGATATGCAAAATTAGAGAAGCACCCCAAATGTTTGTAGTGACTATTTATGTTCAACTTGTATTGGTATGATCAGCCACAATCTGACACACTGGAACTTGACTACCATAGTAATGTCATTTTCATCTCTAATAGAACTAAGAGCAATCAACAAGCAGGATGATGATAAGTAGTCAGATTGCAAAGAATCTCTGAAATTTCTAATGAAAGTGATATCAAGGAATTTCTGAATTCTTGCTTCCCCTCTCCTATTTAATAACCATTGAACAACAGGGGAACTTTGGAACTTCCAGTATAGGAAGAGTGGATCAGGAATCCTCAAATGACTCAGAATGGCTTTAAATCTGGGCTAATGATATAATTATGTGTGTATGTTAGGGAGAGTGGAAGATTGAGAAGGATGTAATCTCCAAATTAAATTGTAGGAGTGTCATATTAGCATAAAGTTTTTAGATAGAAATCTGAATGATATAGTAATATTGCTTTTCATAATCAGAACTAATTACAAAGGTGATAGTGGGCAAACAACTAGAAAAATTAGCAATGGTATTCCAGTTTCAGCATTAAGTTCAGTTCAACAATTGCTTGTGTTTAGCTTAGTCTCAGATTAAAATTGCAAAAAGGCAGATTTCAGTTCCATGTAGGAAAGCATATGCTAACAATTCCCAATAAGAATGGGCTCCCTTAAGTAGTGATTCCCTTTCCATTACTAGAGGCCATCAAGCAGAGTCAAGGTTATTGTAGTAGGGATTTTGGTGCATGTCAAGTATTAAGTTAGATCACCACTGGGAAATCCTGGTTCCTGTGTTCTTGGATAAACTATTTCTCACTTCTGCTAGCCTCAACTCTCTTTTCTGTACAATGAGGTGGTGAGACTAGATGTCCTCTAAAGTCCTTTCCAATCTAAATATCAATCCCATAAACTTCAAAATGTAGTTCTTAGTAGGGGAAAAAAAGATTGAGATAGAAGTTAAATATAGTTTTGGATTTTTAAAATTAGTTTATTGTAAAATGTATGCCAGAAATTGAGAAGGAAGTTATCAAAAACCTCAGTTTTCAGTCTTTTAGGGAATCTCTTCAAAGTGAAGAATTTATGTCTTCTATTGTGTTTTGTAATTCACAAAAACAGAAAATGCCACAAAGTCACTGAATCAGCAATTATATTGAAAGCTCAATAATTCTAAGTATCAAGGCCAAGTAAAGATACGGAAGATCAGTGCACTTCCATGCATTCATGAATAATCAAAATAAAGCAAAATTTTTGAATACTATAAGACAAAAAAATCTCTCTAGAAAACCCACATTTTAATAGTGATGACAAGAGAAGAATGAAGTATCCTAGTGTTTATGAAGCATTACTAATCATAAAATTGATACTAAAGTATTTAAATGATACTAAAGTATTTAAATACTTTATTTTATGTCATTTCTAGAGCAGCTAATTCTGTCTCTACTCATTCAAAAATGTTTATATAGGTTCATCTTTTAATTCTAAGTTTTCAATAAAAAAAGCTTTTTATTCCCAGGACTCTTTTCTAAACCCAGCTACTGTTATATTTATAATAAATGTTCCCTGTATAAAGAAAGGTAAGAGATCTTGATGTTTCCTATGATGTTTTTGAGAACTGGAAAGAAAATCCAATTTTGATTTAAGTATTTAATAAGAAAACAAAATCTATCTATAAACATTACTCCCTTTAATAATAAATCTAAATGACAAATCTATGTCTTAAGACTTGCTACTTATTATTCATAATTACTTCATCTTCAATTTGGTCTTATGAACTAGACTAATAAATCCTAGAACAGATACCAAGTTTAGGGATGTAGCAGGAATAAAATGTTACATTGCACTTTATTTCAACAAGAAATTAGATTGATGATCTTTCAACAAAATTATTTATTGTGTATAGACCCTCAAAAAATAGTATTTCAATATTGAAAACAAGACAAAAGCCAAAATTAGACTGTTTCTTCCAAGGTATATAGGATAATCATAATTTTGTGGTTCAACAAACTTTTTTAGCCTATCAGAGGGCTATAAGTTCCAAATATAAATCATTCCATCTTAGCACATTAATCTTGAGTTTCTTTAGTCATTCATAAAATGGACGTCTTCCTGAGATGAGCAACCTTTACCACCTTCTTTTTAGCAAGGCTTCTTCCAAGCCTCCTTGTTAGTGAATTTTCATTCACTTTGGCTTCCTAGCTTCTTTTTCAACACATTTTGCATCTTTACAATCCTTCTCAACTCCCTTCAAGATTTTTGTCTCTTCAGGATGAGTCTTCTGCTCTTCAGAGTCTTTCTTAAACAAGTTTGCTTCAGTAGGGTCCCCATCCTTCTTCTCTTCAAGTTTTTCCTTTGGTGACTTTTCCTCACTAATGTTTGCTTTTGTCTCCATCTCCTTGGGGGATTTTTTACCTTCTTGTATCTTCGCAGCCAAAATTCCTTCAGAAATCTTAACCTGTTTAATTACTTCTTCCAGCT